>NC_081417.1:119130667-119430667 GCF_949786415.1 Peromyscus eremicus | reverse complement strand
ATTAATGACTGGTATTCAAGGGTCTAGCCCACTGTGGGCAGTGGCAACCCTGGGAAGACAGTCCTGGGTTGTATGAAAAAGCAAGCTGAACAAGTCACAGAGTGATCCAATAAGCAGTGTTCTCTACAGTCTTTACTTGAGATCCTGCCTCCAGGTACCTACTTGTAAGTTCCTTAAGTGATGGACCATAATCTATAAGATGAAATAAACCTTTTCCTTCCCATGAGAAGCTCTTGGCCAGTGTTTTATCACAGCAACAGAAAAGCAAGCTAGAACAAATAGCTATTTTTGATTTGTTTTCCCTCCAAGACAGGAAAGCCCTGGCTATCCTAGAACTCACTATATGTAGACCAAGCTGGCCTCAAAACTTGCAGAGCTCTTCCTGTCTCAGACTCCCAAGTATTAGAATTAAAGACAGGTGCTATCATGCCCAGCTTGTGAATTCCTAAAATCTCATTTGGAGTAATTCCTAAAATCTCATTGGAATAATTGTAATGATTACAGGCTTTGAAATATTTAGTTTTTAATTGTTGCATTTTTTGTCAATTAACTATTGCAGATTAAAATATTTGGTGATGGAGCCCACACAGTGCCATCTTGCCAATGTCAAGAATGTGCCACTGACTGTTTCTGACTAATACTTGGTTTGGTGCGCCACTGGGTAACACAATTGCCCTGAGACTCTCAGTTTTATAGTATGCTTTAATGCTATATGATACTTACTTCAGGTTCATTCATCATAAACATAGAATCATGTGGCAGTATTTGATTTGAAGACTATGTCCAGTATCAGGTGTTAGATAACCCTAGAGTGTGCATATAAAAGTTTTGGAAGATTAGTGTAAAATATAACCTATCAAGGATAATGCACCTCTCCTTGCATTTGTTTTCTAACTTTTGAATGCTGTGCTTCATAGTGTTATGTAAGAAGTAATGGTTGGCATTGGTGGAATGCCTAGTTTGTGATAAGCATTGGTGCAAAAGTAGGCATTGGCCTCCTATAAGCTGATTCTCCTTAAGTTGACTCCAAGTAGTTCTCAGTTAACCGAAACAGTTTGTGTGTGTGTGTGTGTGTGTGTGTGTGTGTGTGTGTGTGTATACACACTTTTTTTTTTTTTTTTAAAGAAAGTCTTGCTATATAACCTAGGCTGGCCTAGAACTGCTGTGTAACCCAGGCTGACCTTACAATCAAATTCACAATCCTGTGTAACCTAAGCAAACTCACAGTCTTGTGTTCGCCTCCGAATGCCAAGGTTCTAGGCCTGGGACACTGGCCCTTCTCCCATCTGACCTGACTCCATGTTTGTAATGGCGTCAGTGGCATGGAAGCCAAGTCTCTGGTTTTTGCTGCTGCTTGGTAGCTGTTGTGTATGAGAAGAGAAACCTGAAATGGCCAGACCTAAAGCTTCGACCTCACTTTCTGATGCTAACCCTGCAAGCTCCCCTTGGGAAAGAAATGTGACCTAGTTTGCTCTGCTCTTGCTTGACACATAGATTGCATTTGCCATTGTTGTAGTTTAATTTCTGTTGCTGTGATAAAACATCCTGACAGAAAGCAGTTTAGGGGAGAAGAGGGTTACTCCACGTGTAATTACAGGTTGCAGTCTATTATTGAGGGGAAGTCAACTCAGGAACACAGTAGCTAGTCACACATGTCCACAGCCAAGAGCAGAGAGAAATGGGGTGCACCCTGCTGGCTGCCTGCCACATGCCTGTACTAAGCTAGCTAGCCCTTTTCACTCTTAAGCAGTTCAGGGCCCAGCCCATAAAGTGGTGCCATCCCCAGAAGGCTGAGTCTTCCTACACCAATTAACAATATGACAACCCAGTCCCCAACAGACATAGTCCAATCTGATCTAGAGAATTTCTCAAGTGGGTTTTTCTCCTCAGTGACTCTAGGTTGTAGCAATTTGATGATTAAAACTATCAGCACAGTAAACACCTGTGGTTATCATGAAGTTTAAGTCTTGTTTCTGACATAATTTATCAGTGTTGTCTTGTTCTTATTTCTGTAATTTATTAACATTTCTTGCCTCATTCTGGTTTAGAGTTAGTTATTGTTACCTTGTTCTAAAGTAGCTACAGAACAGCCTCAGACTTCACTAGCAAGTAATTAGCAAAGATGAATCCGCTGCTTAAACCTTTGATTTTTCAGCCATGAGCTTAAGTCATTCATTCACATCCTCTTTAATTGTAAATTGGAACTTTAAAAAAAAAAAAAAAAAGAAAAACATTCAGGCCAGGCAGTGGTGGTGCACGCCTTTAATCCCAGCACTCGGGAGGCAGAGCCAGGTGGATCTCTGTGAGTTCGAGGCCAGCCTGGTCTACAGAGTGAGTTCCAGGAAAGGCACCAAAGCTACACAGAGAAACCTTGCCTCAAAAAACCAAAAAACCAAAAAAAAAAAAAAAAAAAAACAAACCAAGACAAACAAAAAACCACTCATGTTTTCTTCACACTGAGGCTTACTGATAGCCTTTAGTAATGTTAGTGTTACACACACACACACACACACACACACACACACACACACACGAGAAAGAGAGAGAGAGAGAGCACGCACACAGGCATGAGGAGCAGTGGGCAGTGGAAAGTAGGCAGTAAACCCATAATAGTTAACTGTGTCATATGCAGTAAAGATGTAAGGAGGAATATTATACACAGAATAACTAACAATACAAAGGATCTGAAGTGGAACACCCTACACTCCAGCAATCAAAAAAACAGAATAGTCTAGAACAATGGTTCTCAACCTGTGGGTCGTGAACCCTTTAGGAGTCACATATCAGATATTTGCATTATGATTCATAACATAATTACAGTTATGAAGTAGTAATAAACAATTTTATGGTTGGGGATCATCACAACATGAGGAACTGTATTAAAGGGGTATAGCATTAGGAAGGGTGAGAACCACTGATTTCTAGGGCTTTGGCATGATAAAATCAGACATAAAGGGGAGCCAGACTATACAGGACATTATCAAATATTGTTAAGGACTTTAACTTCCACTCTTGAGTGAGGTGAAAAGCCACTGAAGTATGTTGACCAGAGGTGAGATGTCATCTGACTTAACATGTAGACTGTATTTGGGCCTGTACTGAAGTAAGGAAAAAAGTTAGGAGTCAATTGCAGTAATCTGGGTGAGAGGTGATGGTGGTATGGGATACAACATCATGTGGTAGATGTTGAGTAGTATGCCTCTTCTGTCTATGCTTTCAATGTGGAGTTAACATTTACTGAGAGAAAACAGATTATGAAAGAATAACTCCAAGTACCTGATATGGGCAAATAAAAGAATATTGTTGCCATTGACTAAATGAGAAAGGTTACATGAAGAGAGACCAGGTTTGAGATGGGGTATTAGGAGTTAGTATCAAACCTTTGACTTTGGTTTTATGAAGCTGAAAGGAAGCATCGTAGTAAAGATGTTCTTGAATAGCTGAGTCTGGAATTCAGGGGAAAGTTATGGATAGATAGTGTTATATAGATAGATAGTTAGGATTTCTGTTACTATGAAGAGAAACCATGACCATGGCAACTCTTGTAAAGAAAACACTTAACTGGGGCTGGCTTACAGTTCAGAGATTTAGTCCATTATTGTCATGGCAGGAAACACGGTGGCATACAGGCAGACGTGGTACTAGAGAGGTAGCTGAGAGTTCTATATCTGAATCCACAGGCAGCAGGAGGAAAAATGAGACACTCCCTGGCTTGAGCATCTGAGAACTCAAAGCCTGCCCCCAGTGACACACTTCTCCTGACAAGGCCATACCTACTCCAACAAGGCCACACTTCCTAATACTGCCACTCCCTATGAGCCTATGGGGGCCGTTTTTATTCTAACCACCACAGATAGCATACCCTGAGACTGGATAAGAATATCAAGAACCTGCAGATAGATGAACTAGTCCAAGAACTGAGCTCCAGGACACTGACTCTGTCTGGACATAAGCAGGAACCAGAAAAGGGGAATGAAATGAATAGTCAGTGGAGGTCGAGGACAGAAGATCTAGTATTCTAAAACAAAACAAAACAAGTGAAATATCCACAAACAGAACTATGTCCTTACCTTGCTATGCCAGGAGCCTAGATGTCAACATTTTTGTGTCTTTTCAGTTGTCAAAATGATTGAATAGCAATAAATTCACAAGATACAGCCCTTTCAGTGATAGCAGTTTGCCAGATAGCCCTGTCTGTTTTGGTAATCTGGCTGAAGCTAGTAAGTTTTTTCCTTTGTTGTTTGTTTTTTTTCTAGGCAAGGTTTCTCTGTTTATCCCTGGCTGTCTTGGAACTTGCTCTTTAGACCAGGCTTGTCTAGAACCCACAGAGATTCTCCTGCCTCTGCTTTCCAAGTGCTGGGATTAAAGGTGTGGGCCACCACCTCTGGCTGTTCTTTTATTCTAATCTTAATTATCCATATTTACTCTCACATCATATTAGTACACAGTAAATCTTAAGCCTCTCTCTCTTTCATACACACACACACACACACACATACACACACACACACACACACACACACACACACATATGTATATATTTACAGAATGAACAAGTTAAGGAGGCTACTATAGAGTTCTGAAGTTTCAAAATTGTACTAATAGAAATGTAAATTGAGTCTGTATTAATAAGACAAAGGAACCCAAACCAACTGCCCAGATGGAGCTGTTGCTAAGGCCATAGGAGAGTTAGGGTTGAAATCTAAGATTTCATCAGCTATACCTAGACTGAGACAAGAAGAGCAAATCCAGGTCCAAATGGGCCACCAGGTAGATCAGTGACTAAGAGCAATTGAGTATGCCTCATCCACAGCAGGAGGCCAGGCTGAGCTGAAGTGCCAGGGACATTCATCCTTGATGTGCATGTTGGGTGTCAGATGACGCGCTTTTGGACTTAAGGCATAGCAGTGCTAGCGAGGCACCTCCCACTTTATGGAGTCCAGGTGAGGGAGTCATACACTTGGATCTGGTGTGTCACCGAAGTTCTTCTTCTTCTCTTTCTCCTTTTTCTTTTAGGAGTTGTTTTATTTTTAACTTTGCGTGCGTGTGCGTGTGCGTGTGTGTGTGTGAGTGTGTGATATTGTAGGTGCTCTTGAAGTACAGAAGAGGGTTGGTTGGATTTCGTGCAGCTGGAGGTACAAGCAATTATGAGCTACCATATGTGGTGCTGGGAATTGAGCTCAGGGCCACTGAGCAGTATATGCCCTTAACTTCTGAGCCATCTCTCCAGCTCCCAAAACACTTTTTTATACAATAATGCAGTAATTTAGGATATAGATATAGCTTGATCTCAACAGATTATCAACTGTTCTTACTGCTAATATTGGGTAAGATAAAAACTGAGAATTGACTCATTTGATTTAGCAAAGTGGAGGTTACTGGTTGTTGAATCTTTTTCTTTTTCTTTCTTTTTCTTTTTCTTTTTTTTCAGAGACAGAGTTTCTCAGAGTAGTTTTGGTGCCTATCCTGGAACTTACTCTGTAGACCAGGCTTGCCTTGAACTCACAGAGATCTACCTGGCTCTGCCTCCCAGAGTGCTGGGATTAAAGGTGTGTGCAACTGCCTCCCGGCTGTTAAATCTTTTATTAGAATGTTAAGGGCAAAAATCTGATAAGAAGAAAGATATGTGATGAAGAGAAACAATAGCTGTAGACAAGAGAAGGAAAAGAGGAGCGGTAACTAAACGGGAATGTACAGTCTAAAGGGGGTGTTTTTAAAGATGGCTAATGTTATAGATGTTTGTGTACTAAAATACAGAATGATTAAATCAAGAAGGAACTATAGATGCGGGAGAAAGAGAGACTAATTGTAGGAGCTAAGTTCCTTAGCAGGTATGGGGACAGAATTCAGTACATAATTGGAGGAGTTAATCTTAGAAAATCTATGACCATGGAGATGTTGACTGTGTGTAGTGGGAGGAAAGATAATTAGAAACAAGGAGGTCTAGGAACCTAGAGGCTATCTGTTAGACAGATATCATAAATAGGTGGCATCTATACCCCAAGTATAAACAATAGCAGTGAGGAAAAAGATGGTTTGGAATAAGAGAGTTAGCAAGGAGATCATTGTGTGGTATTGTGTTACAATAGTGTATGCTACAGGTTTTTGTTTGGTTTCCTTTGCTTGTTTGTTTTGAGGCAGGGTCTTACTATGTATCCTAAGATGGCCTTGAACTTGTTAGGTAGCGATCTTGAACTTATGATTCTGAGGAAGACTGGACTGAAAATTTCCTTTGCACCACAGTTTATTGCTAGATTATTCAAATATTCAATACTTAAGATTTAACTAAAGGGGCTGGAGAGTTGGCTCAGTGGTTAAGAGTACTGGCTGCTCTTCCAGAGGTCCTGGGTTCAATTCTCAGCAAACACATGTTGGCTCACAACCGTCTGTAACTGTAGTGCTGTGGACTCTGATGCCCTCTTCTGGTGTGCAGATATACATGCAGACAAAATATCCACATACATAAAAAAGATATAACTTAATATTCAATTAATGAATTGATGAATCTACCCTCTAAGTAGCAATGGCTACTTGTATTTCAGAAAGAGAGTCATTGTTTCTTTGGCAGGAGGTTCACAGTATGAGGTAGTCTTTAAGATAAACAAATGAGATGGAAATCTGATCAGTTCTCTAACTCTTTTTTTTGTTTGTTTGTTTTGTTTTTTCAAGACAGGGTTTCTCTGTGTATTTTTGGTGCCTGTCCTTGATCTTTCTCTGTAAACCAGGCTGGCCTGGAACTCAGAGATCCACCTGGCTCTGCCTCCTGAGTGCTAGAATTAAAGGCATGTGCCACCACTGCCCGGCTTAGTTCTCCAACTCTTAAGAGTCAGGAGGGGTGGGCAAAATTAAAGGTATCCTCTTGAGGGCAAACCAACTGATTTCCTTTGGAAAAAGCAAACAAACTATGAGCAATCTATAAATTAAAACAGATCAACCAATTGAAATGTATGGATAGTATTTGGATCTAATTCTTAAAAAAAGGAAAAGAAAGAAAGATTGTAATTAGGAAGCCTTATGATTGGATATTTGATGGTACTCCTGGTTTTCTAAATGTGTCTTATGGTGATTTTGCATTTTGTGCATATGCATGCATATACACATGTATAATTACATTAAAAAGTCCATTAGACCAAAAAAAAAAAAAATCTTGGCCGGGCGGTGGTGGCGCACGCCTTTAATCCCAGCACTCGGGAGGCAGAGCCAGGCGGATCTCTGTGAGTTCGAGGCCAGCCTGGACTACCAAGTGAGTTCCAGGAAAGGCGCAAAGCTATGCAGAGAAACCCTGTCTCAAAAAACCAAAAAAAAAAAAAAAAGAGTCCATTAGAGAATATTTAATGTGTTTATAGAGAAAAATGAAAGCAAATTTATTGTGATTTGGTGGTCAATAAGATATGCTTTATAAAGTTAGTAATCAAGACATATTTATTCTATTTTCTAGACTATTATGGAAATAATTGATTTTTTATGTCCATGCATAAATAAGAGCAACACTACCAACACAATAAAAATTTCCAAAAAATGTAAGCATTTCTTGGAGAAGAAATGTATATGTTTTGCAAGTACTAGATATTGTATAATTCACAAGCTTTCTAGTTGTGTTAGCATCACAAATTATCTTTAGAAAACTGGCAGCTGAAACTGAGCATTCACATGTACTGTAACTTGGCAATTCAACTCATCAGTGTTTATCAAGAGAAAAATCTTAGTATGAAAATGTTCAAGTAGCACATAGTAGCAGAACTGTAGAAATAAGCTCAGTACTTTTCTGTGGTAGAGAGGATGAATAAATAGGCTTTGGCAAGAGAAGGATAAATAAATAAATAAATATAGTGGACTATTATATAGCAGTCAAATCATATAGTTGTAACACACAGCAATATCAACTGGTTCTCAAAGAAGTTCTCCAATATTACATAATATATACCATTTAAAATCTAAACCGTTAAGATAGATGGATGAATATGAATCACTGTTAAATAGAAGCATATAATCATGTATGTCTATATTTTGACATATCAAAACTAAAAAGAAAGCAAGAGAAGGCTACACAGTGGCTTTCTTGGGGGAGGGCAAGGGGAGGCAGCGGGGGAGGTCAGCTCTCTGGTTACATGGGAGGGATTGGCAAGGCCCTGCCATACTGTCTGGGTGATGGTTTTTGTATTACTTACTGGAATATTATTAAAAACAGCAATCGACTAAAGAAAAGACCACCCATAGACTAAAGAAAATGAGTGTCAGCAGTCCAGGATAATGTTTACTACATTTTAATACAACTGAGTTAAAATTAAAGAAAAATCTTACTCTGTTTTACTTGTCAATATAAATAATATTTTAAAATCTTAATAGATATGACTACCAAACAGGGGATGTGCAGATGTGTATTAATGTTGATTTTTGGGTCACTTCAGAAAGATTTTTTTCCTTGAGTCATATGTTACTTTGTGTGTTTATTGCTTAAAAGTGCATGTAATCTTACTAGCTGGACATTGCTTAGGGATTGTCTGGATAATTGCTTTTTTTCCCTTAAATAAAAATGTTTCTGAAAAATTTCCTAAAGCACATTATTTTTCATTTCTGTTACATTAAAAGAATGCTGTTATGTGTGAATGATGAGTCATCATTATATTTCTTGTAATATTTCCACATAATTTTTAGAAGTTACCTTTTAATAATCCAGGAATTTGCCTTTCCTACCAACTCCCTAATGTGAAGCTGTTCCTAGGACTCTTCTTTTTCCAAAAATTGTTTCTCTTTGTTAATTGAAATTTTGCCTTCTCCCTTTTTTTTACTTTTAGATTACTTTGGTATTGATCCAAGCATTTTTTTAAAAATTGTAATTTATACATTAATTTAAATAGTTTGTTGTACTTTGCTAGATGCAAATTCATTAATCAAATTATCATCATTATGAAACATGTAATTACAAACTGAGAGGTGTATGTTGTAAAGCCAAGGTAAATATGTCTGTGCAAGCAAATTGCCTCTTTTACACTTGGAAGGTGGCCTTTGGTGTGTAATAGCGTATGCTGTGGAGTTAGAGGCTTCACGATTTAATTCAACCCAGAAGTACGAAGTCTTGTGGTATATTCCAAAGGATCAGCAGCTAAGATTATTTGAGTCTCATCATTTCATTCATGCTTCATCCAAAATGGATAAGCACAAATGTTATTGGTAACAATAACACAGATCAGAAAAATGAGTTGATAGCAGAAGATGTTTCCACCTACTCTATTCAGTTTGTTTGATTACTTGGATGCCTGTCAAAATAGCCTTCATCAAACTATTTCTTTTAGAGTTCCTAAATAAAATGATCTTTCCACAGTTCATGTGAAATAGTCTCAACTTTATTTCTGTTAGTCATTTGCTTTACATGAAATGGAATACCCTCTGTTTGTGTCTTTGAAGACTAAAGATTACCATTAGAAGTACTTTTCCAGGCCAGATATGGTGGTATACACCTGTTATTCCAGAATGTGGGAGCCAAGGTGGGAAGATTATGAGTTTGAGTAACCCTGGATTCTATATGATGAGTATCTATCTCAAGGAGAAAAAAACCTAAGAAAAATATTTCTACAGACAATTTTTCATGTGTTTAATTTACACATGATGCATTTTAGTATAGTTTATGATGATCTCAAAGATAACAGAAATCTGAAGGGAAGTCTGAGACTCAGGAAGTAGGGTACATTTGTAATGTTCTTCCCTGCTATGGTGCTGGGATTAGCTTGCTGACATTGTAAATCTGTTGCCATCCTAGAGTATTATACACTATTGGAATATGAAATTGTAGCAAGAATAGTGGATGAAGTTGATCAGTATGGAAGCACCACTTTGTATTAACTTCCTTTTTTATTTGTGAAACAGTTACCAGGTGATCAGCACTCCAACAGACTTTTTTATGGTCATGGAATATGTGTCTGGAGGTGAATTATTTGACTACATCTGTAAACACGGGCGGGTGAGTGACATACCATCTAGTATGTAGCAGGAATCTTAAAAGTTCTTATTAATAAAATCAAACCTGAGCCAGGTATTGGGGTGAACACTGGAAGATCAGAGAGACAGAACAAGCCACGGCTAACCTCACCTGGCCAACTTCTCAGCTGATCCTGTTTCCTCAGATTGGAAGCCTCTGTGTCCTCATATCCGAATGGCTCTCAGCTGAACTGCTGCTAGAAAGCCTGAAAGCTTAACCAGCCAAATGCTTCTAGTTTCTGGTCCTCATGCCTTATATTATACCTTTCTGCCTTCTACCATCACTCCCTGGGATTAAAGGCTTGCTTTCTGGGATTAAAGGCGTGAGTCACCATGCTTGGCTGTATCCTTGAACAGATGGATTTCTGCCTCTGGAATGCTAGGATTAAAGGTGTGTGCTACCACTGCCTATCCTAAGCATCTAGTGGCTTTTCTGTTCTCTGACCCCAGATAAGTTTATTAGGGTACACAATATCTTGAGGAACACAATACCACCACAAGTATTCAACCCCCACCCCCACGCTAAGAGAGTGGAAAACATTGGAAGTAGCTAACCACAAAGATATTTTCAGTGCTTCCAGTTATTTCTGTAATAATGTCAACTACACATGCAGGACATTCTTTCTTGAGAATCATGCTTTTTGAGACAGATTTGGAAACTATATCCTACTTGATCGCCAAAAGATTCTTATGCTTTTCACAGTCTGTTCTGTATAAAATCATGTTGAAGCTTCAATTATTTTCTTTTCTTGGCATTTTCATATAAGTTCTATTTTAGTTGGTTTTATTGATTCCCCAAAACATTGTGCATATTCAATATTAGTTGAAAATTAAACATCATTACCATTTAGCAAAGCAAAGCCTATCGAATAATATTTTGAGCTTTGATAAAGTTTTGGCTGGTTTGCTTTGTCTGACTTGTTGAATTTCTAATTAGTCAGTTCTAAATTAGACTGCTTAGTTTTATGTAGGCTGGTTATGAAACTAAAATGCATAATAGATGCCCTAGATAGTCTTGATGCGGTTTATTTTTCTGCATTCTAGGTTGAAGAGGTGGAAGCTCGGCGGCTCTTCCAGCAGATTCTGTCTGCTGTGGATTACTGTCACAGGCATATGGTTGTCCATCGGGACCTGAAACCAGAGAATGTGCTGCTGGATGCTCAGATGAACGCTAAGATAGCTGACTTTGGTATGCTACCCCACGGTTGCTCAGTTGTGTGGTACCTTAAAAATGGACCGGTAACTACTAGAGAGCTAAGAACTTCCATTCACCACACAAATCCTATAACATGAAAAGGGATTAATTACAGTCTTCAAACTGGCTTATTCTGTTTATTTAAATCCACACAAAAAAGGCCGAAGTTTCTAGAACATGTTAGAAGGCCACGTCAAGACAGATCCATTCAATATTCCTTTCCTCCTAAGGGAATGATACTTGTTTTGTTTTTTGGGGTTTTGTTTCTTGTTTTTTTCTTGGGGTGGAGGCTAGGGTGAGAAAGGAGTCCTAAACTCCTTTGAAGATTTTGTTGATGCAGTGGATGCTTTCCCTGATTTACGTAAACAAGGGTGTGAAAAGTTGTATTTGTGCTTAAAACTTGGTGCTCCTTCTGAACTGATCATGGAAAGGCCTATAAGTCTTAGGGCAATATCTTATCACTTATGAGAGAACGGACCTGGTCCTGGGTAAAAGACAAGGTGGTAAAATGTACGTTTTTAGACTCTGTACACTAAACCGACCCAGAACGGCTTCCACAGTGGATGTTTGAGGAGAAGATTATGAGGTGAGCCTTAGAGAGGCATGGGAGGTGCAAAGTCAGTGTTGCATGTTGCAGGTTTTTGTGGTTTGCTTGGTACCTGTCTTTAAACTGGCTTTACTGTTTCCGTCTGAACTCTTCTAGTGAGTGGTTCAGCGAAGAGTTTGGTTCAGTGGATTATTTCTACTATGTTGACTTGGAGCTCTCTAGATTATAAATCTTTCCCAGGAAGTTGGAGCAGGCGGCCCTCCTGACTGCTTGAGCTGAGCCCCGCCTGAACCGCAGGGAGACCCTGTTTCCAGGGAAACAGCCTGCTCATCAGCTGGAGCTGCTCTGCTAATTACAGTTAAAACCAAAAAAAATTCGCTCTGTAGCCCTGGCTGTCCTGGAACTCCCTCTGTAGACCAGGCTGGCCTTGAACTCAGAGATCCACCTGCCTCTGCCTCCTGAGTGCTGGGATTAAAGCTGTAATGACCAATTACAACCTTTTAAGAAAGACTTTAAAAAGCACTGTTTTTTGTTTATTTGTTTTAATTAGCAGTCTTTTTATTTCTTCGTGTACAGAAGTAGATATTTGGTGCTTATATTTGTGAAAAAGTAATATAATTTCAGTGAACCTTTTTTTGTGAAGAGTCAAAATTTTCATGGAGTGAGCTTCATTCCACTTACACATGTGCTGCTCTGTTGCTTTCTGTATGACAGCGTGGGTCCCTAAAATAACCACATTCTAATCTAACAGTGCTTCCTGTTACTGGAGAGCTGAGTGTGTGTGTGTGTGTGTGTGTGTGTGTGTGTGTGTGTGTGGCGGGGTGGGCGGGGCAGGACCCAGGAAGTGAACCCAGGTTGTCAACTTTGCTCAAGCATCTTGGCCCACTGAGCTCTCTTGCCACCCACCATTATTCTTTAAAATAAAGAATATGATTTCTGAAGCATGAAACAACTAAGAGTTTTCATCATTGTTTTACCTGTATCTTCAGTATCCAGCATCTGATAAATTGCTTTTATTTTTAGGACTGTCTAATATGATGTCAGATGGTGAATTTCTACGAACTAGCTGTGGATCGCCAAACTATGCAGCACCTGAGGTCATCTCAGGAAGGTAAGAGTTTAGTAGTGATAACTGAGCATTTTGTGACCTTGCATCCATTCTAATAACATTGAATTTCCTTTGGAAGAAGATTTTTAACATAGTAGAAACAAATTGTTCATTTTTTTTTATTATAGGCAGAACAGTACATTTTTTTAAAGCTCCATGTAGGCATTGTAATGTGTTCATGCATTTTGTTCATTGACCATGACTGAGACAGATCTGATGCAGCGTCTATATTCTATTGTAGAAAATGTCAAGTATCAGTAAGGATTTACTAAAGTTTAAGCCAGTGTTTTTATTTAACAGACATAGTTATTTAATAGTAGTATTTTCACACATTTCGCAGAGTCTTCAGGCAGTTGTTTTTATTCTTCCAAAGGCAAAATATAAATTTGGGTGACAATATGATTTCAAGCAATTAAACTAGACGAGTGACTTTGAAGTCCCTCATGTAATTAGCTCATTGGTACATTATAAAATATTTACAGGGGCTGCAGAGATGAAGTCAAGTCATTCCACGGTGGCTAGTGTCTGGTTTTAAAAGTTGACAGGATGCTTGAGAGAAAGTATTGAGAAGGTGCTTGCAAGTAGCAGATTGTGAGAGTCTTAGTTCACTTGAACTGCACCAGAGCACTGTACAGCATGCCTTATAAACAATGGTAGTCTGTCCCATGGCTCGGGAGCTCCACAAAGATTTGATGTGTGTACAGCCTATTCCTCACAGCCCACTGTTTCTAACTTTAAGCATGTGTGCTCAAAGGGAAATGGGATCTCTCTGGGGTAGTCTTTTATAAGGGTACAGATCTTCTCCATGAGAGTTCCACCTCAGATCTCCTTAGAATCTTCACTTCCTCATACCATCAGTTCGAGGTTAGAATTCAGCTGATAAGTTTTAGAGAACACAAGTATTTTGTAAGATGCTTGGGTGATACAGCTAATGATGTAAATTAGGGACAGCACTCCATTGAAGCAGATTGTGTTCTTTCCACTGGAAATATAGAAATTTGTTACCTCAGACCAAAGTTTGATTTTGGTAGTGTGCTACTGGGGAATGGTAGGATAGTAGAAGGGTAAGACAGAAATAGTGAGAGGTGTGTGGTGCAGACAAAGGTTATCTAGAGCCAAACTGTCTTAGTCCATTGAGTTAGCAATTGATTCTGAAAGAAAGCAGTAGGGACTCTGTTATATGGGGGCTGGGCAGATAGATAGCTCAGTGCTTAAGAGCACCTGCTGCTCTTCAGAGGACCTATGCTTGATTTCGAGTACTCAGATTAGGGCTCCCAGCTGCCTGTAACTCCCATTCCACAGAGGGCATTCCCATGCCCTCCTCTGGACTAAGTATCAGACACACAAGTACTACATAGACACACATGCAGTCAACACACTCAGACACATAAAAATAAAATTTAAAAATAAATAAATCTTTTAGGAAAGATAATGTTGAACACTGTCAATATGGTACCAGTTAAGTATTTCAATGTCTCAAATTTTGCTTAAATGTGGGCTAGGAACAAAAATTTTGTTATATATGCATTATATATATATATATAATATCAGAAATATATATATTTATCATATATATTTTATATCAGCAATAGTTCTGAGGGGGAAAACACTGTATGTATTATTGTATTTTTTTCTAGTTTGTGGTTATTTACTTTGATGTTTCCTTAAAGAAATAAAAGAGAAAGTGTAAATTTTGTTTGTTAGCTGGTTTGTTTTTGAGAACGAGTCTTACCCTGGATAGCTTGGGACTCTCTTGACCAGGCTGGCCTCTAACTCAAGGAGATCTGCCTGCCTCTGCCTCTCAGATTCTGAGATTAAAGGCATGTGCCATCATGCCTGGCCTGAAAGTATAATAAATTTTAATTAGCACTTATAATTAATTTTTAACAAATAAAAATAACAGTCTTTTGGCAAGTTTGTGTTGCTAATTAGGCTGATTATTTTCTATGAAGAGTAATTTTTGAGGTTTGGGAATTGCTATGTATTCACTGATGACCTTAAATAGCAATATATACCAAGTTGGTTTTGCTTTATCATGGATGGAAGCAGGATACTAACAATGAGGGGAAATGGTACCTACACTCAGGCTTGTGTTCTCCTTTCTCAGGCTGTATGCAGGTCCCGAGGTTGATATCTGGAGCTGTGGTGTTATCCTGTATGCCCTTCTCTGTGGCACCCTCCCCTTCGATGATGAGCATGTGCCTACACTCTTTAAGAAGATCCGAGGGGGTGTGTTTTATATCCCGGAATATCTCAACCGTTCTGTTGCCACTCTGCTGATGCACATGCTGCAGGTGGACCCCTTGAAGCGAGCAACTATCAAAGACATCCGGTGATTATAGTTTTTGTTATCTTGTACATTTTCTTGTTGTAGTAATAGTAATAGTGAATATTTGCTTCTCCTATGCTTTGTGACACTTTATTTTATGAGAATTTTTAGGCAAAGTGTGTGGTAAGTTCTTGTAATCCCAGCACCTACCCAGGAGGATGAGGCAGGAGGATCTCAAGTTCAAGGCCAGCATAGGCTACAATGTGAGACCCTGTTTCAAAGAAAAAGAATTTTTAATATTTGAACTTATTATGTAGACCTGATTGTCACTTATCCTTCAAATATTTTCCATTGCTTTTATGCTTATTAGCATAAGTAGTAAAGCATCTAAGGCCCTGTATAAGAAGGATACAGTCTCCTAGAGTCTCATTTCTTGCCTTCCCCACCACATCCTTCACATTAGACTTAGGTCCTGAGCCCTTTATTGTATTTCTCTGTATCCTGATTCTTTTCTGCATCTTCTGATCTGCTATCATTCTAGTCTTCTTTCATGTTCTGCTCACATGGCACTAGCTTTGTGAAATCATTTCTAGTTCCCTCGCACTGTATAGGAGCTTCTGATTGTTCAGCACATGCCTTGTTACTGCGTTCTCATACTGTATCTGTTCTTTCTCAGCATATTTCCTCTCCTGCATTATAACTATCAGGGCACAAATTGTCTTAAGAACTTGTCTATTCACCTGCTACTTTACTACTGTTACTGAAAGTGGAAGTTTAGAAGGAACTGAAGATATTTCAATGTGAAAATTGGAGAACTTTGTGTTTTAGATATGGTTGAATATGGTTTTTTTGAATCCTTACCATCACTGTAAAACTGACTTACATTTTTTATTTATAGTGTCTAATACAATGAAAATGCTATATAAATACAGTATTGAGGAAATACGCATGAAACATGTTTGTACATGTTCAATTCAATTTCTAATCCCCAGCCTCTAACCACACTGTCCTTTAGAAGCATGCATTTCCACCTCCCCTTCCCTTTTTCCCCTGTACCCTTCTGCTCCCCGTGTCCCTCCTGTACCCTTCTGCTCCCCGTGTCCCCCCTGTACCCTTCTGCTCCCCGTATCCCCCTATACCCTTCTGCTCCTTGTGTCCCCCCCGTACCCTTCTGCTCCCCGTATCCCCCCGTACCCTTCTGCTCCCTTTTTCTCCTGTACCCTTCTGCTCCCCGTGTCCCCCCTGTACCCTTCTGCTCCCTGTATCCCCCCGTACCCTTCTGCTCCCCATGTCCCCCCGTACCCTTCTGCTCCCTGTGTCCCCCGTACCCTGCTGCTCCCCGACTCCCCCATGCCCCTTTTCTGTTTCCCATGTTTGGTTCCCATTCCTACCTTTCTCCATTGAAGCCTCATATTTCCTATCCGATGGCCCCTTTCTAGTTCCCAGCCTCTAACCACACTGTCCTTTAGAAGCTAGAATCCTAGTAGGAGACAACATGGAGATTTGTCTCTCCAAGCTTCACTTAATGGTTACTTAGCATAGTTAAGAAAATAAGTTTTGTTAAGTTTTTGATCCAGTAGCCACTAGTAGATTTACTGTGGAGAATCCTTTGATTGTTGAGGAATTAAGTAGCATACTGGCAGGAATGATGTAATGCCTTCTACATGTTATGTATGTTTTTAGAGGAATGATGTAATGTTTCTACATGTTATGTGTGTTTTTAGAGGAATGATGTAATGCCTTCTACATGTTATGTATGTTTTTAGAGGAATGATGTAATGCCTTCTACATGTTATGTATGTTTTTAGAGGAATGATGTAATGCTTCTACATGTTATTTATTTTTTTTACAGGGATGATGTAATGCTTCTATATGTTATATATGTTTTTAGAGGGCTTTTGTTTTCATATAAGGTTCCAAAGATTGTTTAGAGGCACATTCTTTTGACATCTTTCAGAGCCTCTTCCTTTCCCCTAAAGCTGGAATAAGTGTTTTGACATATATACCCTGTGGAATATTCCAAGGGTGGATGAGGTTGTGGTTTATGCTGGCTGCTGTGGTCTCTTGTAAGCAATGACTGGATTCTTTTCACATTTAGGTGTCACTTTCCTCCTTGCTGTGACTAAAAACCTGGCAAGAAGCACCTTAGGGAGGAAGGGTTTAATTTGGTTCAGCGCTTGGAGAGATGTTGTCCATTGATGTCATCCATTGTGGGGAGGCACGGCTGCAGGAGCCTGAGGTGGTTGGTCACATTGTGTTTCCAGTCAGGAAGCAGAGTAGACAGAAATGTCTGGGCTGTGAGGCCTACCCCCAGTCCTTTGTCATGTGAAGCTCCGCCTTCTGACGGATTCCACAACCTTCATAAGCAGCAGCACTAGCTGGGAGCCACATGTCCTACCTTAGTCACTTGTGGGGGGCATTCCATGCTCAAACCACAGCCTTGTTCCCTTTCCCTGGCCTGTTCCAGCGTTCCTGGCCTCATGCATAAGAATGTAGAGCTGTAAAATTGCTGCCACATTTAGTTACGGAAATGAACCAACAGGGGAGAAAACCTGTGTTCACAATTCTTTGGAATAAATAGTTCTTCTGATTGAGTTTTTCCCAGAAGAAAAATTAGACATACTAATATACTTGTACTTGCTTATATAAGCACTGGTAAATTTAGAATAGTAACAGAATTAATTCTGTTATTTCAAAATAATTGTTAATATATTTATAGACTTTAGGAGAAAAACATAAATAAATCTACTAAAATGAGTTAATTGACCCATAGGAAGTGCTATAAAATAGTGATATTCTGGGCTGGTTAGATGGGTTAACCATTACAGGCTAAGGCTTACAACCAAAGGACAAAATAATGGCAGCATTTCTTATACTTAAACTAATAACTTGGATTTATAGTTCTCACTATTTTATGTTCAATATTTCAATATGAGAATTCTTAATTTGATAAAGTATACTTCAACAGGCATAAAAATTAAATTTTTTGACAGTTGGTAAACATCAAGCATTATGCTGTATATTTAACCCATTTTGTTGTACTGAGTTTTTCATAGGTAGGTGTTATAATTCTCATTTTACTACAATAAAATTGAAACTTAGGTTATTTCATGGTTTATTTATCTATTTGTTTCTATCTAAGTTACTTTAAATTAGGGACTGCATTTTCATACTGTGTATGGCATATATTTAATGGTGAATTATCCTGTTTGTCAAGGGCAGGAGATACAGCTTAGTTGGTGTACTGCTTGCACTGCATTCACAGAGTCCTGGGTTTGGTCCCTCACACTGTATAAACTTGGTGTAGGGGTGCACATCTGTAATCCAGCACTGGGAGGTGAGGCAGAAGGATTAGAAGTTCAGGGTCATCTTTGGCTACCTAGCAAGTTTGAGGTCTGCCTGGGCTACTTATAAGTGGAAAATTGGAATTCAGAACTTTCCTGAATTAAAAACAAATGCTATCTTTACTATCCTAGATTGTTACATGATTTATGTGACATTTATTTCTCCTTAATTCTCTCATAGTACTTTATATATCTCATATACTATGACAATTAGTGGCTTACTGTTATGGAAATTGAGCATAGTTATCTGACATGCTTGAGACCAGAAATGTTTCAAATTTCAATGTTTTTCAGATTTTGGAATATTTGCATGGATTTTTCCAGTTAAGCATCCTTATCCAAAACCCAGAAATACTTAACAATTCAGAAGTTTTAGAGCATGATGCCTAAAAGATTTGAGATTTGGGTGCATTAAGATTTTGGATTTTCTGGTTAAAGATGCTCAACTTGTCTACAAAATATTCTCTTAAGCAATCTCCTAAGGATCTCAGGAAAAAAATCTCTCTACTTATTTGCTTACTTAATTGTTTTTGCTTTTCTTCCAATATGTGTTTAACATCTGCTCTGTGTGAGGTCTTAAGCTGAGTGCTAGAAATACAGTGGTGAACAGGAAAGATGTGTGCTCTTGGTGTTCTGAAATTTGTGTTCTTTCAGCTTCTCTAAACCTACTACAACATTAGTAGTAGTAATAAAATTACTCTTGTTGAAAACAGTGGATCTGAAGCTTAACTGTCAATGTGAATATTGGTTTCTCTGGTTAATAATAATAATTACTTAACATATTTGTTCTTTAATTACTCTCTATTTATAGTGAAATCATTGAGAAGGTAATCACAAATGGAGCCATGTGAAATTGCTATTTTTGTAGGTCTAAAAACAATTGCATATTAGAAACTTCAAATATTCAACTTAATTTTGCATGTGTATATTTGTGTATGCAGATGTACATTCTCATGTATGGCCATGTGTGTGGAACCTTTCATGTTGTTACTCAGGTGGCATCCACTTTTTTTTTTCCTTTGAGAAAAGGTCTCTCTGGCTTGGAACTCATCAAGTAGGATAGGACTGCCAGCCAGCAAGCCCAAAGGGCCTGTCTTCAGCTCTGGGAATCAATTTAAACTTGGCTAAGTGTGCTGAAGTATATGTGACTTCTAGCAATTGGGAGGCTGGGAGGCAGGGTGATTGTAAGCTTGAGGCTAGCATAAGCAATGTAATAAGACCCTATCTGTAAAACACTGTTCTTATTTCTTTGAGAATTTAATACTTTTTATGTATTTTATTCTATTTATTCCTCTTCCACATCTCTCAGATACAACCCTTATTCCATACCCACTTAACTTTATGCCCTCATTCTTTTTTTTTTTTTTTTTTTTTTAAAGCTTTGGAGTCCAGTTACTGCTGTCTTGGTTGTGTGATCATCCAGTGGGGCCTTTTAGATCTACCAGAGCTCGTAGTCCATAAAGAAAACTCTTTCCCAGGAGCTATCAGATACCAATAGCTTCTTAGACAGGGGTGGGACTTCGTGCCCACCTCTCTTCTCCATGCTGGGCTTTTGTCTGGTTTGAGCTTGCAAAAGCACACAAGACTGTCGTGTGTGTGTGTGTGTGTGTGTGTGTGTGTGTGTGTGTGTTTGTGTGTTGTAATTGAAGCTCTTAAAAATAGTATCTGGCACATGAACTACTAATACCTTTTTATAAGTGAATATATAAAAACTTAGGTGGCACTTTAAAAATTTTAGTTTCTGTCCCCTGTGTCTGGCAGCCAGTAATCTACTTTCTCTTTGCTGAACATTTTATAGCATGTGACTTTTGATCTCTAGGGTCTTTAATTTAGCATAATGCTTTCAAGATACTTGCATGTGTAGTATTTATCAGTACTCCATTGTTTTTATTTATTTACCTTTCCCCCCTCTCCTTTTTTTTAAATGATTTATTTATTTTAATTTTGTGTGCTTTGGTATTTTGCCTGCATGTATGTCTGTGTGAGGGTGTGTGATCCCCTGCAATTGGAATTACAGTTGTGAGCTGTCATGTGTGTGCTAAGAATTGAACCTGGGTCCTCTGAGAGAGCAGCTAGTGTTTAACTGCTGAGCCATTTCTCCAACCCTTTCTGTAGTTTTTTTAAAGACAGGATTTCTCTGTGTAGTTTTGCGTCTTTCCTGGAACTCACTTTGTAGACCAGGCTGGCCTCGAACTCAGAGAGATCCGCCTGCCTCTGCCTCCCAAGTGCTGGGATTAAAGGCTTGCACCACCACCGCCTGGCCAGATTTTTTTTTAAATGCCATGATGTAGTAGGCCCCCAGCCTTTGAAAGTGGTTCTGTGTTTGGTGGAGGGTGTATCTCTAGTTTCTGAACAGGCAGTGATAACTCTGCCTTTGCTTTCATGTCCTTCTTGTGCAGAGCCTTCCAGCCACCCGTTGATAACAAATTAGGATCTTGTCAGTTGTTTTCCTGGGTACACATCTGGCCTTTGTGAGTTTCAGGAATATGGGGAAACTTCTCAGACTCTTTTGCACTCTTATTTCCTAACCTAGCTTAAAGGTTATTTTGAAAGTTTTTGCTACAACTCTCCACAATACCTGATTTCTTTTACCACTCCATCCCATGTCTCACTAGGCTTTTATGGTATTGGACCACAGCAGTTCTTGTAACATGACAAAACCCTTTGTTGTCTCAAGATTTTACAGAGATTGTTTCTTTTGCTGCAATACACGTTTTCTACACATTGTTTAGCTGGCTGCTGATCATTCTGGTGTGTGCCTAAATGTTAACTTGAGTGGCCTCCCTCCCCGCTTTCCCATTCTGAATCATAGGCTCTCATTTGCTGTTTTCCATGCCCAGATTTTATCAGAACAGTTGTGTATTTGGAACCACTTATTTTTAAATATCTGTTTGTATCTATCTAGTGTATCATCTCTGCGACTGTTTGATAGTAGTCATAACATCAGACACAAAGGTCCAGAAGTGAGAGAAAAGGAGATTAGGAGAGCAGTGTGCAAAAATTTTAGTCTTAGTATCTCCTTATACTCTTGTTATTGAGGACCTCAAATAATTTTTTAATGAATTGACATACCAGTAGTTAACATATAACAATTAAAATTAGAATGGAATTTACTTAAAAAATCTGTTCATTTAAGTGTCTTAAACAAACCAACCTAAGGATTTGACCTAGAGCCTTGCACTTCCTAGGCAAACACTCTGTTTATATCTCTGTTATAAAAAAAGCTGAGTTATGTCTCTGTTCCCCTCCCCTATCTCCTTTTACATTTTACTTGAGATAAGGTCTCACTAAATTACCCAAGGTGACTTATACTTTCTTTTGTAGCTGAAGCAAGCCTTGAACTTTAGATTCTCCTGAATCAGCCTTCTTAATAGCTAGGATAATAAGTGAACACCATGAAGCCTAATAATAGTAATGTCTCTATTATGAAGACTTGTGAAAACATTGTAAAAAGCATCATCTTACACTTTTGTAAATGTCCTCAGTGTCTAGTTTAATCAAATTCTCAATCTACTTCATTTAATCTTGCAATTCTATTTCTTTATTTATTTTGCTTTTTGAGACAGGATTTGTCTGTGTAACAGCCCTGGCTGTCCTGAAACTTACTCTGTAGACCAGGCTGGTCTCAAACTCAGAGATCCACCTGCCTCTGCCTCCCAAGTGCTGGGATTAGGGTGTGTGCCACCACCACCCAGCTAATCTTGCAATATTTTATGTTAGTTGAAGTTCCTGAGGAAAATATGAACTCAGGTAAGTGGTTGAAAAATAAAGGAGTATTTAGTAGCCACTCAGATAATAGTGATATACTTTGATAACTAAAACAAAGGTTAACATACTAGCTAACAGTTTACTATATCAAATGAGAAAATCAATTAACATTCGTATTTTACCACACTATAGTGATATAATATGTTTTAAATTTTAAGTGACTCTCTTATGCATGTATAATTTTGTCACATCATTGGGAAATCTTGCATTATTGAAGTATACAGATTTCCCACATTTCATTTACACTATCAAAAATCATATTCATTATTATCAATACTAACTTCACCATCAATCCCCAGGAGGCAGGTACAAATTACCATATACCATCTGGAATTTTGCTTGGGAACTTAGATTTTGTCATTGGCCACAAATATTGCTAGTTGTTTTCCTTGAAGTGACAGCCCCCCTTTGTTCATTTTCAAGGAAATATCCCAAGTCTGAATATCTGTATTTATTTAAGGATAGAGATGAATTAACTGGCACCAGGGTCACATAGCCAATAGCAACAGAGCTGGAACTAGAGACCAGTAGTTTGGAGTCTTTATGTTACATTGCACCATGTCTAAATTATGTGGGACTTACTAAAGCATGTTCTTACAATAGTGTGTTTGGTGTCTTTCCTAGAGAACATGAATGGTTTAAACAGGATCTGCCCAGTTACCTATTTCCTGAAGACCCTTCCTATGATGCTAACGTCATTGATGATGAGGCTGTGAAAGAAGTATGTGAAAAATTTGAGTGTACAGAATCAGAAGTAATGAACAGTTTATATAGTGGTGATCCTCAAGACCAGCTTGCAGTGGCTTATCATCTTATCATTGACAATCGGAGAATAATGAACCAAGCCAGTGAGTTCTACCTCGCCTCTAGTCCTCCAACTGGTTCTTTTATGGATGATAGTGCCATGCATATTCCCCCAGGCCTGAAACCACATCCTGAAAGGATGCCACCTCTTATAGCAGACAGCCCCAAAGCACGGTGCCCATTGGATGCACTGAACACAACTAAGCCCAAATCTTTAGCTGTGAAAAAAGCCAAGTGGCATCTTGGAATCCGAAGCCAGAGCAAACCATATGACATTATGGCTGAAGTGTACCGAGCTATGAAGCAGCTGGATTTTGAATGGAAGGTAGGAAATTACAATGTACTTAGGCTGTTTGTAGAGAAAATTTTTCTTATATAAGTTTTCTAAGCAGTTGAGTATTGAGGTCCACATAAAGTTGTTTTTGATTTAGAAATAATTGTAGTGGGCTTCATATTTTTGGTTGACATGGTTCATTCTTTTAAACTATATAACACACACTGTCAAAACATAATAAATAAAGGATTAAAAAACTGTTGATGCTGGGAACGTATTTTGAGTTACAGAATAGCATTCTTGGCCAAGTAATTGAAGTTATCTGAGAAAGCAGCCCACCTGTTTCATCATGGTTCATAGCAACAACATTTCTGAAATCTGAAATCTTGAAAGTCAATTTCTTTTCACCTTTTTCAGGAAGCTTGTTTTCTTTTCATGCCTTTTTGGCACGAGTGGTTGATGTCTATGGCAGCTAGTGCTCAATTTATATTATGCTGTCAAGCATGTTCATTCTATCAACAAATGCTTTTCTCCAAGCTGAGAAATTCTCTTATTTGGAGTTTTTCATCCTTGGTATGTTACTTTCCTCAGTGCTGTGACAAAATCCCCAAGAAAAAGAACTTGGGGAAGGAAGGAAGGTTTGTTCAGACTCAGTGTGAGGATAGAGTCCATCACAGCAGGAAGTCATGGAGGCAGGAGGGTGAGACAGATGGTCGGTGGGTCACATTGTGTTCACAGTCAGGAAGCAGAAAGCAGTGAATGCTGGTGCACAGCTCACTTTCTCCTTTTCCTCAGTCCAGAACTCCAGCATATGAAGTGCTGCTGCGCATATTTAATGCAGCCTTTCCCCTTCAGTTTTCTCCATCCAGACAGTCTCTCACAGACATGCCCAGAGGGTTGTAGACCTTGTCATGTTGACAGTAGTAACCATCACAACTCTACCTCTGTCAGCTTGACACCTGATCATATCATTTCAAAGCTGTAGTCTTTTGTCTCTTCTCCCCACAGAATCATGGCCATCTCACAGTAGAAAATGCATTTAGCACAACTTCAAAGGTCCCCATAGTCTTTAACAGTGCCAGCCCTGTTCGTGTTAACTGTCACACTTGACTATGGCATATTTTCTTACTATTAGCACACATTTTACGTTTTCAATTTAACATTTTGTTGCAGTTCAACTCTTTGAGTATATATGGGGACATTTTTAAAATTTAAGATTTCCCTTTAACTGTTCTTTTCTTGAGAGTGATGAATGTTTACTTTAATTTTTTATTTATTTATTTGGTTTTTATGAGACAGGACAGGGTCTCACTATGTAGCTGTGGTTGTCTTGGAACTCACTATGTAGCCCAGGCTGGCCTGGAACTCCTAGAAATCCACCTGCCAACCGCTTCCAAGTGCTGGAATTAAAGTCACATGCCACTATAACTGGCCTATTTTAACTTGTTAAAGAATGATCTTAATTTTAACAATTTCATACATGTATAAAATGAATTCTTCTTGTTCTCCCAATTCTCTCTTCTCATATTCCTGTCCCCAGCTCTCTCTTACTTGTCCCTTTCCAGATTCATGACTTACAGTTTTGTTATGTGAGCCATTAAAGGGAAAAACATTTCAAATTTATCATACAAATATTCAGCACATTTTAATAAGTGAATTTTAATTTGCTTTCATTTCATGATTTTTACATGATTAAATAAAATAACATTTCCTTAAACTAAAGCCAATCTCCTTTTTCTGAAGCAAGTTTTTGTAGTTAAGTGGGATTTTGCTGGGCATAGTGGCTCATGCCTATAACACTAGCACTCCAGGGACCTGAGGCAGAATTTCTATGGGCTCAAAACCCAGTGTGGGACCCTGTCTCACTTTATAAGCATATAAACAAAAGACTCTAACATTTTAAACTATCCAATGGAAAGAATCTAGAAACTAATGTGACAGGTTCTGAAAACCCAGAGTTTTCAGAGTTTTCTTTATCTGAGCTACAGTTTGACTTGATCCTCGGGATATCGTGCTGTTGGGGTTTTATGACTCTACCTGATGTGAGTCACTGACATTTAGCTCTGTTATTCCTTCTGCTCCCTATTTATCAAAACCACTGAAGCAAAGGCTACTAAGATTATTATTAATACTCTAGAGTAGATTCATATCTGGGTTAAAGGCTAGACTCTATAGGATCTGAGTTTTTACAAATGGTATTGTTAGTGGGATTAAATATACCAAATTACTTGTGACATAGAAGAGTCAATGATAAATCCTTCTTTCTCACCCATATTTGCTTTTGATTTTCTTTGCTAGGATGGGAGACATTGTAGTTTTAAGTTTTTATTCGTTTCTGGTTTTAGGTAGTGAATGCCTACCATCTTCGAGTAAGAAGAAAAAACCCAGTGACTGGCACTTATGTGAAAATGAGCTTGCAGCTTTACCTGGTTGACAATCGGAGCTATCTTTTAGACTTTAAAAGCATTGATGGTAAGGAGACTAGCAGGGATGAGTTTTGAGAAATAAAACTCGGCACCATTTGACTTACTGTTAGAATCATTTCAAAGACATGGTGGGTGGGTTCTCTACTTTTTAAAGTAGTCTTAACAAAAATGTAAGTGAATTAAATATGTAGTTTTAGCAGAAAATAAATTGCTGAGGATGTAAAGTATTTTCAGATGTAAGCATGTTCACTTTCATTTCAGTGTAAATGCTGCGTCCTATAGAGCAGTAGCTGTGGAAATGTTAGGAGTGATTAGTGACGTGTAATGACTGTGGGAGGAGGAGATTGCACCTCTTCTGCTCCTGACACATGCACATCCCAGTGCTTACCAGGCTCTCTGTGCTCAGGTCTGCCTACTTCCTGTTCTCAGTGCAGCAGCTTCCTGGGAAGACTTGGGCAAGTACACTTGCTATAGTTACTGTTCTTTGGTCTTTCAGATGAGGTGGTGGAGCAGAGGTCTGGTTCTTCAACACCTCAGCGTTCCTGTTCTGCTGCTGGCCTGCACAGACCAAGGTCAAGTTTTGATTCCACCACAGCTGAGAACCACTCACTTTCTGGTTCTCTCACGGGCTCCTTGACTGGAAGCACTTTGTCTTCGGCTCCCCCGCGCCTGGGCAGTCACACCATGGATTTTTTTGAAATGTGTGCCAGTCTGATCACTACCTTAGCTCGCTGATACTCTACCACTGGTTTCTGTCTTTCTGTTACTGCACTGTGAAAATCACATACACTCTTGAAGTTAGTATCTCACTTTTGGGTATTACATACTCTGCAATATCAATTGATGTGAATATTCCCAGGTGACATGCAGTGTATTGAAATTACTGAAAACACAAAAGTCTGGCGTTTTGTTTACTTTTAGAATTCTATTATTCTACTGTGCCTATAATTCAAATAGGTAGTACCTTTAATGGATGAATGTTGATAAAGTTTGCTAGTGTATACTTGTGAGTTCACTATACATGATGAGCACACCTCACTGATAAACCAGCTAATTTAGAAGGTGATACCTCCTTCCTTCATGTTTAGTGCACATAAATCCAGTTTGCTTCCTAAATTTCAAAAGGTGTCAGACTATCCAGGAACCCAGTTTTCTTGCACAAGGAGATTAAGAATAGAACAAGTGTTAGTCAAATATTTAAATGTACAAATCTGAAAATCCTATCCCCCAAACCAAATTCTTTTTAATGGTTTCTGCAAACACAGCTTAGTATTAGCCAGAAAGACTGTGTTTCTGTTAACAGGTGCCCAGTCTCCAGGTTTCTTAACATTTGTGCAAGGCCCCTAGTTAAATACCATCACCACCAACCAAGACAAAACCATGCAAAAATAATACACAGTTAAATGAAACAAGGCAAAATACCAACAGCCCCGTAAAGGAAATTCTACTCTGATGACCTGTTTTGTGTTTATGGGCCTGGGGTGTGTTGGGAGGGCCAGGAGGTTATGGCCCTGACATCTTTGCTGATTCACCTGAGGTTTAAGTTGTTAGTGATGCCACCTCTGTCCTCAGTAGCCATTGTCTTTGTTCATTGTTTTTTAGTCTTGTGTGGTTCCTGGTCTTTAATCTTTCAGTTCAAAGCCCTGTGTTGTCCATGGGGCCTTTGTGTACTTCCAAAGCTTGATTGCTGTGACCTTCACTGTTGAAATTGATTGGACAGGGAAGCCTTAAACATTTCAAAGTATATTCTCCTGGAATAAGTATATGTGTTGTTTACATATATACATGTATGTATTGACACATCAGTGCTTTTAATCAAAAAGAACCAAACTTTTTTGTGCAAGTTTTTTTTAAATTTAAGATAAAACACTATATAGCAGGATAAAATTAATTGATTATATTTTGTTTTAGTAAAAGTATTTTTAAATTATGTATAATTTAATAATGTATTTATTCATTTATTGTATTTATGTTGTGATTAAAAAAATCATTGACCTGATTTACCCTAGAAAATATTAAGCTCTTGAAAATGAAAGCAACATTGCCTTGACAGGTTTCTCTTCACCAAAAATGGTATATTTCTATCTACCAAGAAGAGCAAATGAGACTATTAGACTAAGTTTCTCATGTGTTTATGGAAGACAAGTTTGTCTGTCTGTAAATAGCTTTTTAAATTATGAGTTTGCATCGTATCCCATCAGGTAATAATGTAGTTCTTTTAGAAAATGATGGTCAATACTTATCACTTCAATTCTCAGTATCAGAATCTAAAGGACCTTTGTTCTCCAATTTGAGAAAGAGGGTGGGTGTACAATTAAGGTAGCTTAAGTTTTTAATCTTTGAAAGATTGCCATCTTGTGGCAGTAGACAGTAATTTTTAGTAGTTGTTTTAATAGCAATACTTAGCCCTGTTTTCTCTAATGTGTTTTATGGATGTTTCATAATTTTGGCTTCTCCAAATGTGTACATATCCCTTTGTGTGTGTGTGTAGAGGAGTGTACCACCTCAAAATATTTGCCTAAGTATGAATGGAAAACTTTGAAATAAGGAATTGATAGAGATAAGGAATCCAAATAACAACATCCACAACAGTTTTAAAGGCAGGAAGGATGCCAGAATGCTTTATTAGTCCAGTGAATTTGATGTTAAAAGCTTGCTCATAGCAAAATTACTTTGTTTGAATGATTATGATGCTATTGGAGAGCTAAAAACTTATTTACTATTATTTTCTTGGTTCCAGTGTTTATAGATATCCAGGTTGACAGTTACCTGTTGAATTTCAGGAGAACTGAAGGTCATCACTTTGTTTCTTTTCTTCTCACATTTTAAAACATAATTCTTTTATGACTCTAGGTGATGGAGTAATTTGTTTGCAGAGAGAATTCAGTGAATCCTCTAGCAGAACAGAAGGCAGACCTTTGTCCTAGCACAGGTTTCTGTTACTCTTGGGAACAGAGAAGGAAAGAATTCTTTGCAAATTTAAAATTTCCACATTTCAGTCAACACTGGATGTAGTAGATACTGAGTTAAGATCAGGCCCTCTTGGATCCTAGGGAGAATTACTGTTAGGTTATAGATGTAGGCCTTATTTATATCCTGGAAATAGATTCCATCTGGTTCTAAAATAGTATTTCCTAAAACAAAGAAATCCATGGAATAATTTTGGAAAATCTTGTGTTCTGCTCTGCACCTTACAGAGGACAGTGGATATTAGCACTAAAGACTTGGATGAGTTCTTTCAGAAAAAGCAAGCCACATAACTGTGTGTAACCCTACTTTGCCCAAGCTAGTTTACTGTTTTCAAACATCTGCTGTATGGTTGCTTCCCTGTAATCCTAGTGGGGAGCATGAGGCCAAACTAGACTAGATAGATAGCAAGGCCTGTTTCACAAAGAAAACAATAAAGAAACCTTAACATCCAACAATAAAATATGGAAAACAGTTGGCCCTGAGTGCCACAGCCAGTGTGGTTGTGACACTTAAGACACACTTCTTCCTTTAGGTGCTTTGGACAGCCTGAATCAAGTTCAGAACCCCTCTGGGTACCGGCAGACGTGTCCATCCTGGGTTTGCAGCTGGTATCAGGTGTTGGGTTCTTGATCAGACTGGTGGTTTTGCGGTAGAATTTCTATTCTTTTTTCTCTTAATAGATGACTGAAAAGTCTTAAACAAGATTACTTGTGGAAAACAAAAGAATAAGAGACCAGTGACTTTCTACTATGGCTCCCTGAAGAGCCAATCAGTTTTAATTCATTCTTCAGTGGCCACTGAACATTTCCTAAGTACTTTTTGTTAGGAAACCAAAATTGAAGCTGTCCCAAATTAAATCTGCAGGGAGAGAGAAAAGCAAACCATCCACAAGTTAGGGTTTTGTTTTGATGAAGAAACCATTTTAGAGCCCCTTGTCACATCTGGTCATCTGCAGAGAGAACTCAGGGGCCTAAGCTAAGCAGAAATATATGTCCTTGTGTGCCAGGGAATTGGCTTATGTAGTGCAGTAATTCTCTACTTTATGCAAATAGGTCTTCAAAGATACTTATATAATTCTGGGTATACTTTTTCCTTAGCTAGTTTGTACTCAGGGAATACAAATTTAATACTTGAGGTAAAATGAAATATAATTGGAAAATAATCATAAACAACCAAATCATATTTTTATACTCCTTTATCTGTAGTATCTACTAATATGTAAGCATGCTTAATGTGGGCCCCACATTGATGTTTATAAGATTTAACAGCCTGGAACATACCTACCACAGACACTGCAGCTCTGTTCACTGGTTAATAAGTTAAACTCCCAGGATGAAGTCTCATATCTAAATTCGAGATCTGCTCATAGACCTGTCTGGTTTGTGTTTGGTTTAAAGATCTGAAACTCTTCAGTCTGGCATATCTCTCCCTGTTAGCTTTCCTTCAGTTACCCTGTGGCTTTTAGAGCAGATGTTAGCACTTCAGCAGTCCGCAGCAGCTCTGTTGAAAAGTTGGGGTGAAGGCTACGTGCATCTTAGTAAGTTTCATCTTGGACTTGGCCTCAATTTTGAGACCCTGAAATGTAAGAGATAGAGAAAAAAGCTAATGTCCCTTTGAGCTCAAAAGTTCTGCCTTGTTTACTTCAGAGAATTTGTGTTAGTGTCCACTTTTTATGTATTTGTATTTTTATATTAGTATGAATGTTTTATCTTAGTTTGAGTCATTTCAAAGGTATATATGCCCGTATTCTAAACACAGCTACTTGCACTACTGGAATGCGTATGGCAAAAATCATCAGCAAATCAAAAGCATCCTGTGAACTGAGCATTGGTCAGAAAATGGCGACTATGTAGTGGTGGCAGTGCTAGCACTTTTCCAGTTCTGTTAGGGCATCCTTACAGTAACAGTATCGTGAGCAGGAACAGCAGTCTCTCCATAAGTCATGAGTGCCATGCATGGATTGATTCAGTGGTGGCCAGTCATCCCTTATAATACTTCACCTTTCTTCTGGGCTCAACAGTTTGAATTTGTGAAATATCTGCTAGGCAAGTAATAAAAATAAACACTGGTGTATTGCTTCTAAGTCCTGGAGTGACATACAAATAGTTGTAGCTGAATATATCTAGTATAATTATAAAAACTAGTTGATTGCACTAACTAGATGTAATTATGTGAAATATTTATGATTATATTGATTTTTATAAGTAAGTTATTGAGGGTGCTTAAATCTAGAAAACTCTAGAACAATTTTTTCTTCAATTTTATTTATGTGATTTTTGGGGTGTGGGACTTTTGTACTGGGGATTGAACCAGGGCTTCATATGTGTGAAGCACGTGCTTGATACCGACCTAACCCCCTGCCCACGTCCTGTGACTCTTAAGGTACAGTCTCTCTCTGGAAAGGAGAGCCCCGGTCCCCATCTAAGTGATCATAGTTTGTGACTGTTAGCTGAAATAGGCTTAGCTAAACTTCATATTGGTAATTTTTTATTTTGTGCATAAATGATATGACACTATTTTCATAGAGTATGTCTCTATGAACTACCTAATCACTATTGGCTTGATAGAAATTCAAGCCTTTTCAAACTTGGAAATATAACTTACTGAGCTTTAAATCACTCACACACATATATATGTACATATACATATATATTATTTAAACAAGTAAGAGGCTTCTGTACCAGCCTTACCTTGAATATTTATGATGCAGTTGATGCCACCAAACAGTTATAACATGAGGAACAGTACCCACAGTCTAGACTGGATTAAGTTTTCATTAAACTTCTTCAGCCATAACCTGATAAGAATCAGGGCCCAGTTAGAAGTTATCAGACTGCAGGCCTGTGTTTTGTGAGCCAACATTAATGTTTACTCCCAGCCTTGCGTAGCGATGCTGTTTGTGACTGCATGTGACTTTTGGTAACTTTAGTTTATGTTGAAAAGCAGTTCAAATTTTAGAGATAATTCATGATTATTTGGAAAAGCAGGGTGGGTAAATTCAATTATATTTAAAGTGCAATTAAGGAAATTCTAGGGTATAATATTCTCTACAGTTTAAAAAAAAAGTTAAGGATTTGTAGAATGTTCCAGAATGAAGAAAAATTTGAACATAGACTTTTTAAAATAAGGTTTATGCAATATTTTTTTTAATTCAAGATTTGCTACTTTGTGTTAATTTAAAGTTTCAAAGAGAAACAGAAGCCTCCTAGGAAAGAAGAATTGCATTGTTATTTTTCTCCCGCTAATCTGAATGCTAAAAGTCTCCTGTAAATAAGTTTTGTTACCAAATGAAGCCCATTTTTCTAGATGGAGAACATTTTCCTAGAATGGAAGAGACATAGACCCACTGTCTACACAAAGAAAGAAACAGTACCTGGTGCCTTCTCAAACAATTGCAGAGGAAAAGCAAACACACGTTCAGACTCCATTTCCTTGTGAGTTCTGTTTCCTTGTGACCTGCCCCACAAGCCCTCGTGTGGTTGGCTTCTGCCTTTCAGTTCCACTTGACCAAACCTCACACCATCACCGCCGGAAGTTGTTCACTGAATAGAGTTTCTGTTTCACTTATTTCACTTTTTAAAGCCACCTGGGCAAATATTTGGCTGCCGCCTTCTGCTTTTAAAATGAATGCAATTACTAGCAATCTTTATATTTTAAAGTTTATAAATGAAAGAAATGTAGCGCTAAAGACCGAATCTAATTGAAATCGACTTCCCTGTTTGCTACTGTAGCAGCACAAGTTTGGAACCTTCTGCAGTTTTCTCTTGTACAAAATGTATCGGATAATAACCTACCTCACAGATGTGTGTGAGAAGCCGTTTGGAAACCCGTAAGGAGGAGGGCTTTAGAGCCCCATATTCAATGTCAATCCTTCCTTTTCTACCAGACCCCTTTGATACTGATGGGATGAGTATCTTGTTTTTAGATGTCATATGTAGTAAGAGCATAGTGCTGAGAATGTTTAAGACACAGTTTCACAAACTTCAGTGTTCTTATTGTAAGACACTTAACATTTCTTGGAAACCTCAAATATTTAAATATCAAACCTGTCTTTTGTTTTAATAAATATTGTTATTCAGAATGTTGGCTAAAGCTGCCTTAATGTACCAAAATACAGCTTTCTGTCCAGACTGTTCACAAATACCCATGGTTGTACTGTTTTGAGTGTTGATTGAGAAGTTGTTATGAACTATGACCTTGAAGGATAGTATTTTAAAATTATTTTGTGAGTAGTGGTTGTGTTTTTATCACGTTTAACTATTATACAGTGATTTTTGAGTGTGAACAATAAAATTGAAATTTGGCAGATACCAGGTTATCTGTATGATTATAACAATGCATTACTGGATAGTAATTATTTGATTTGTTTTTCAGGAACACCATGCATTCATTCTTAGCCTGTAAAATAGTCCCATAATATATTCATGTATTAACTCATTGGCGCAGTGCTAGAGTATGTCTTTATTTAAAAACATTGTTAAATCATTGAAATGGGACTACTTTTTACAGTTGGTTTCAGAACAGAAGACAACAAATAACTAGATTCTAATTTCAATTTTATTTGTTATGCATTTTTTGTGAGTTAAATGATCGGTGGGAAGGATTTATCTTTAGTAACCATATAGAAAAGGTTAGTGAATTGCAGAGCTTTTCATATTTGCAGGTTCTGTCTAATTAATGTTTGAACTGTATGGAACTCATTGGCAACAAACACAAGAGAAAAGTGGCCTGTCTGATTGTGTGTCTGCATTTTCCACAGAATCAAATTAAAATCTCGTTAATTTGAAAGTTATTTTTGTTTTTATTCAATCATTACGCTAATATTATGTGTTTCATTTAATAATTCCTAAGAAAGTGTCTTAGAAAGAAATTGCTTACGACTCAATGAGATTTCACACCATTGTTGTATAGTTTTGTCTTTGATACTGTACACTGTATTTTTAATCTGAGCCATATCTAAGTATTCTATTTTTATAACAAATTGGCACAATTTTAAGGACTTAGCATGGATTTATTATTTTACTCTTTAGAAGTGCCATGGGTATACTTGGTTCTTCTCAGGTGACTAAACACAAGTCTTCTACTACTACTACTACAAATTTATTATTATTTATTATTATTACTACTAGTAGTAGTACTACTACTCATAGTATTTCTTCCTTCTCTTTGTCCTCTCCCCTTTCCCCCCTCCCTGTTCTTTTTCATTCCCCTTCTGTTTTTTTTTTTTTTTTTGAGACAGGGTCTCATGTAAACCAGGTTTACCTCACTCACTGTGAAGCTGAGGGTGACCTTGAACTTCTGATCCTCCTGTGTCTTCCTCCCAAGTGTTGGGATTAGAGGCATGCACCGTTCTTCCCATTTTAGGCCATGGTGGGTATTAAACCCAGAGTCTCATGCATGCAAGGCAAGCAGTCTACCACCAACGTGATGCCCTCAGCCCCCCTTCTTTTACTTTTCAAATACAAATACCTCGCTTACATATATTCATTGTACATAGTGATAGATTTTGTAGATTTTCCCATAAGCATAGCATCTGCTTTGACCATTTTTACTCTTACTCTTCCCTTCCTCATTAGTCCTTCAACAGTCTTGCTTCTACTTCCAGGCGTAGGCATTAATATACACACACATATAATTTTGTGTGTCTTTATCAAATCTAGAGTCTACATGAGGAAATGTGACAGTTGTCTGAGTCTGACTTATTTTGCTTAATGTGATGCCTAGTTATAGCCATTTTCCTGAAAATGACAATTTTGTTCTTAGGTTTACATGTATGTGTTTATGCTGTGTGTGTCCAGGGGCCTGTTGAGGCTAGAAGAGGGTCTCAGATCCCCTGAACTGCAGTTACAAATGGTTGTGAGTCACCTAACAGGGGTGCTGGGAACAGAACTTGGGTCCTATGGAAGAGCAGCAAATACTCTTAACCATGGAGCCATCTTTCCAGTCCCCATAATTTAGTTCTTCATGGCTGAATAAAACTGTATTTTCTTTACATTCAAATGTTGTCAAACTGATTCCTTAATTTGGCTGTTGTGAATAGTGCTGCCTAAAAATGGATGGCAAGTACCTCTGTGGGATATTAACTGCTGATCCATCTCTCCAGCCCATATTTTGCTTTTTTTTTTAAACAGTTCTAGTAAATAAAATTATTTCCTAGATTTCTTTCTCAGCACATTTGTCATTGATATAGAGGCAGTTTACTGATGTTTATACGTTGATTTTATAGTCTAATAGTTTTGCCAAGCGTGTTTATCAATTTTAACAGGTTTTGGTGGACTGTTTAGGCTTTTTCATATTTTACACTTACTGTTTATTTACTATGTGTGGGGGCTGCATGCTTGCTGTGATACAATCATGTTCATGGAGGTCAGAAGATAACTTGCTGGTGTGGGTTCTGGAGATTGAACTCAGGGTGTCAGTAAGTATCCTTGCCCTGTGATCCACCTCACTGTTTATGGTCTTCTAAGCATAAGGTCATGTCATCTACAAATTGGGATACTTTAACTCTTCCTTCCCTATTTGTATGACTTTAATTTCTTTCTCTTGCCTTATTGCTCTGGCTAAGATTTTGAGCACTCTTGTTGTTTTGAGCACAAACTTTATCCTTCAAATATGAACCAAAACAAATCCTTCCTTTCTTCTGTTGCTTCTTACCAGGCATTTGATTACAGAAAATGGAAAGAAACTAAGATAGCCCAACATAGGACCCAAAGAATGTTCACAGACATAGACAGAAATACATACTGTATATACATGCACATGGACTCTCAGGGATGGGAGGGAGGGATGAAAACAGGAAGGAAAGGTGAAAGTGGCCCCCTTGTTGTGTTCCTGATTAGAGGAAATGCTCTGTTGTTCTCATCTGGTATAATATTGGCTATAGGTTTGATGTATATGTCCTTTATTATGTTGGGATATGTTCCACTTAGTTTCTTCAGAGCATTGCATATGTAGGGGATATTGAGCTTTGTCAAATACTGCATTCATTGATATGGTCATACGGTTTCTGTCCTTGACTCTTATGTGATGATGTATCATACTTACTGATTTGCATACTTTATTAACTATGCAATTAAATCAATTTCATCATAGTGAATTATCCTTTTTATAAGTATTGAATTTGGTTTGCCAATATTTTATTGAAAAAAAATTGTGTTTATGTTCAGTAAGGAGATTGGCCTATAATTATTTTGTTGTGTCTTTATCTGGTTTTGGTGTCAGGGTAATATTGGCTTCATAAAATGTGTTTGGTAGCATTCTTCTCTTTCTACTTTCTGGAATGGTTTGAAGAGCACAGGTATTCTTAAAAACCTAGTAGAATTCAGGAAGGAATCCTTTTGGGCCTGTATGTTTTGGATTCTAGAGACTCATCACCTTAGCCTCATTATTTGTCATGTGTCTGTTTAAGTTTTTATTCCTCTTGGCAGGCTGTATAGGAATATATCAGTTTTCTTTAGATTTTTCCAAAGTTAGGTAAGTTGTCAAAGTGTTCTAATGATCTGAATTTCTTTGGTATTTGTTGTAATGATTTCTCTTTTTACTTTATTTTAATTAGCATACAAATATTAGTTATCATGCAACATTTTCAAACAAAATTTTATTTGATTCTCTTCCTGCTATGCTCATCTCCCCTATGCTGTGAAATATACTCCCTTTGTACACTGTAAAGATTTGTCACTTGAATTGGTTTAATAAAATGCTGATTGGCCGGTAGCCAGGCAAAAAGTATAGGCAGGACAGCCAAAGTGAGAATGCTGGAGGAAGAAAGGTATAGTCAGAAGAGATACCAGCCAGCCACCCAAGAAGCAGGACATGTAGAAAACGAGGTAACAAGCCATGAGCCATGTGACAAAGCATAGATAAGAAATATGGGTTAATTTAAGTGTAAGAGTTAGCTAGTAACAAGCCTGAGCTATTGGCCAAGTAGTTATAATTTATATTAAGTCTCTGAGTCAGTTATTTGGGAAGCAGCTGCTGGTTATTTGTGAGCAGGTAGTCAGGACAGGAAAACTCCGCCAACTCCCCTACCTCCCTGTCCTCTCTGACCCACCAGCTATCAGTCTTCCTGCACATACGTCCTTTTGTCCATCCTCAGCATTTCTTTTTACCCTACCTTGGTTTCTTCCTGTTTTTGTTTGTCTGCTTTGTTTTAGGTTTTTTTTTGTTTTTTGTTTTTTTTGGCTTCACTCATGTACATTACAAGCTAGGATCTGCATATGAGAGAGAACATGAAGTTTTGTCTTTCTGAGTTTGGGTCACTTCTCTTAATACACTTCTAGACCCATCTATTTTTCTGTAATTTCATTTTTATTTATAGATGACTAAAACTCCATTGTATGTATAGTTTCATTATTCATCAGTTGATGGGCATCTAAGCTGGTTCCTTTACCTTCCTATTGTGGATTATGTAGCAATACGCATGGATGTGCACGTATATCCACATATATCGTGGCCTTTGGGTATATGCCCAGGAGCAGCACATCTGGGTCCTGTTTTATTCTCTAAGCTTTGAACTCTGTGAATACCTTTGATTCATGTGGGTTAGAATGAACATGGCCTTTATTGGTGAGTGCCATCTGGAGCATGTAGAGGAAGACGAAGAACATAAAAACTTGAAAAGTAGCTTTGAAATAGATAGGATGACTCTGTCAAGAAAAAGCTTCCATCATGTCTGCTGCTTAAAGAGCTGAGGAGGATTCTTCATATGCTTTTGTGGGAACAAAAGCCACATGAGTGCAGGTGCCCTGGAGGCCAGAGGAGGATGTTTCATCTCCTAGAGTAACAAGTATTGTGAGCTGCTGCATGTAGGCGCTGGGAACTAAACTTGAAGTGTAACAGTTGAAAGCATATGTTGAATTTATTAACACACAGTGCACATCAGGTAGGACCAGAATGTTATTTACAACTGTGCAATTTCTGTGTATTATCATGTAAATTAAATACACTTGGATATGTTTGGGCATAGACAAACTATTAATTTCCCCTATTTTAGGCAAAGTTTTCACATGATACAACATGTACATATCACATTTTTGTTGTACATATCACATTTTTGTTAAACATTTCTAAATACTTGTGGTTGAATTTAGAAAAGAATTTCCCCCCTCCCTCCCCAGCACACTGTTCCTTTCAGTAGTACTTATCTTCTATTCTTTTACTTTGTTGTTTTTTTAACCAAACTATGGCTCAGGTGTTGTTTTGTTTAAAGTAACATGGTTACATTCTTTACCACTTAGAATTCATATGAAATGTAGATGTGCACCAAGAAATTACATTTGACGTGTACTAACATTAGATGTTCACTAACCATCTGCACAGCTCACTGGTGCCATAAGGCAAGATGTCTAACTTGGGATGTGGCTCATTAGGCAAGTGCTCGCATGCTAACATTCTGTTTCACAATCTCTTGAACCAGCAGTAAAATAGATATTGAAAGACAAACTTTTTTGAAGTCAAACCAACATTGACATGTTGAGGATTTTCTTCTGAGTTTCTGACAGAAGTCTCCACAGCCCATCTCATTTGACACAGGAACTGGAAGGGCTGTGGGGCTGGACTCACAGCTTGGGCACATCCTGACTTACGCAGACCTTCCTAATGGAATCAGCCCTGATGCCTGGGACAGAAAAGAGAACATGCATGCATGTGAAATAGATGGTAAGTGGAACAGTTAGGAGATTTCAGATGATTTTAAAACTTTGCAAATGGGCTCTGCATATTAGATTGGTGAATGTACTCAGGAAGTCCAGGGAGAAGGCCTCCTCTGATGCAGTTCCAGGCAGTGCACTGCCTAGCTAGTTTTCAGTGTTTTGGGGACAGGGTTTCTCTGTGTAGTCCTGGCTGTCCTTGAACTCAGAGACTCTCCTGCTTCCTGAGTGCTGGGATTAAAGACATGCACCACTGCACTGGACTACATAGCTAATTTCCAAACACACTAGGTAGTCCCATAAGACTATTATACATAATATACTACATTAAGTACCCAGAACTCATAGCTGGATATGAAATTAAACAACTTACTTGAAATTTAGATGTTCAATGAGCACATATCCATCTGTAGAAACAAAACTCACATTACTAACCTCAGATTTCTAGAGAAAATTTTTTAATATTGAAAAAAAATTTCACCATGAACTCACATTTGCCTTTGGAATTGCGACATATCACTAGGTTTTCTTCAGTGGTGTCGATAACTTCCAGCTGTTCTCCAGGAGTTATTGGCAGGTCAAATACTCCATTTCGTGAATTGCTAGAGCACGCTACTGCTCTGTTAATGACCACAATCTCTTTACCATACTAAAATGAGAAATTACTATAGTAAGGGCATGCTTGTGTAGTTATTATAACAATTAATGAAAGATACAATATAGTAACCTCAACATACAGGATGCTAGATCCTGACAAAGTAAACAATGGGGTATTACAGTGAAAGTCCCTTAAAATAATAGTAAAATCCAAAACAATTGTCTAATGTGATTCTATTTTAAAACTGTTTTCACATCCACTCATACATATCAGAACAAGTCCTGGTGGATGTGAATATACCACACCTGATATGTTTAAACAGTAACAAAGCTACCTCTTAACTCAGGAGAGGAAACATTTGAACACAGCTGTAGAGTTAATATTCTGTTTTAGGATGATGTTCCGTCCTCACCTTTACTTTAAAATGGCGGCAGTTGGGTATATGTGGGAAATGCCCACTGTCTATGTATGGTGAAAGACAGGCATTTGTGAGAAAGCAATCTCTGGTGGGAAATTCCATTCCTGAGCCCACAGGATTTCTTCCTGATGAGCCAGCCTACAGGTACTTCCCCTTCTCATGCACTGACCATGGAAATGAAAACGAGGATCTAGAGTTTGGTCCCTGGTGTTTACTTCAGCAGATGAGGATGACCTGTAATGGCTCCTCACCTGACCCTCACAAACCCCTGACATCTTTCCCTCTCTCCAGGCCATTTGGTTACTGTGAATCCTCAGTAGTCTCTTAAAAACAAATCTTAGTAGGCCACCTTCCTAGTTACACAGTGCTGAAGTCTCATTGCCTTTAGGATGAGATCCATTCTTTGGCTTGATATTCAGGGTCCTTGGCATACTGTCATTCCTTGTCCCTTTATCTCTGTCCTTGGGCCAAGAAGTGCCAGGGGGCTTTGTTTCCCATCTTTCCAGGCCTTTACTTGTGTGAGCGCGCTCTTCCTACTTGAAATACTCAGCTGCCAACAACTTCTGGTATTGTAACCGCCATGAACAACTTACTGCTGTACTGTACTACATATATTCCTACTGTAGAATTTAGTGAACACACTGCTTTTAAAAAAGAAACTAGAGGTGAGTGTTCTTCACTTTTGTACCCTCAATTCCTGTCAAATACTGTGAGGTACACAGTATTTTTTTGAGCTGGATTGAAATGGCATATTTTTTTTCCTAAAGGTAACTGGAAGCCCATCTCAGGTAATTAGGGATAGACTCATATACATACAGAGGAGACGGGATTTCTGTCCCATTTGGGACTTTCAAGGGCAAAGGAGAAAGCCTTGGTGGATGATAGGGGTCTTTTCAACCAGAGATTACTATGCTATTGTTTTTGATCTAATCAAATAACATCCTAGTATGTGGGGATTTTAGGTAACAACTTCCTGAGCTTTGGCCAAATAGATGATATCAGCAGTTAAGGAATTTATGTATAGTCTTATTTTTAGTTCACTTTCAAAATAGTTTGGGATGTTTTTGAAGTGTGAGGTAGTGTTTATCTTCACATCCATGTGCTCAGCAGAGAAAGATAATCTATGCCGCCTAGAAGTTCACAGTTTAGTATGATGAACTGTACCAGAGTTGTATTTAGGTAAGCAGAAGAGCAATTTCTTAGACGTTTGAGCAGGTCTTTCTGGAATGAGAAGATGTCTCAACTGGATCTTGATAAGTGATCTTGATAAGTGAACACACCAGATAGAGAAAGCAGCAGGGAGATGTCAGATGTGGAGCAGACCAAGTCGGTGCCGGAAGAAGGAGAGGGAAGGTGAGGTAGAGGTGGAAGCTCTTTTAGAAACAGAATTATGAGGAGTTAGTTGCCAAAGGAGAAGAAAGAGCAGAGACAGAATCTGAGGAGAAAAAACAAGGATTAGCTGCAGCCATGACTTGAGGAAACAAACACTTCTTTCTAGTAGAGCTCTGACTTACAGAATTTGCCTATTAGTCTACTGTCTACCACTTGGATGCTGTTGAAAATGTTTCCTGAATTCAGAGGTCCTCACTTTGGCAGAAGATAAAATCGGGAAGGAGCAGTGGAGAACACTCCGTAGCTTCTTAATGAAGGATGTGAGTTTGAGATGTTGCTACACTCATTCACTCAAATACAACACATTGTTTTACACTGGGAACTGACATATGAAAGGGTCTCCTTCTAATCAGTATTGTACAAATGTGCTGAGGGAGTGAGATTTGAAGAGAGCCTTCAACAACATTTTAGAAGCTTTACCAGATGGAATAGTGTGTACAAAGGCATGCCAATATAGGAATGTATCAGATCGTTTATCTCAGAGTAGACGTTTCTATTGTCAGTACTGTTAGTGTTCTGTTAATTATCACTTTCAGAAGAGTGCATACCTGAAATCTTTCTCTGAAAAGTTTTTCTTCTTTTTCCATTCTATTCTTTTCTAAATTGTGCTTCTTAGCTCTGAAGAAATTTCTGGGAGAAAAACTGGCAAGAAATAACATGGGCAAGGTTAAGTGTAGCATAACAAAAGTCCTAAATTTGTGAGCCTCTGAAGTCACCATCTCAGGATAAACTCAGGTATAATTTTACATAGATGAAATATATACTATATATACTATATATATTATATACTATATATATTATCTCTCTATACACATCCCTCTACTAGAGCAGATTTTCATAACTGAAGAAGGTAATACCAATTATTTTTCTGTTTTATACATACATATGTATTTGTGGGTTTTTTGTCCAATGCTGGCTGAAGATCAAATCCAGAGCCTCATATATACTACAGGAGCATTCTACCACTGAGCTATATATCTAAGAATATAAGTATGAAATAAAATCAACTTGATATAGAGAATGTTGAGTGCAGGAGGAGCAGTGAGATAAGAGAAACAACATGTTTTATAGAATAGTAGGCATATTACTACTTTTCTTTTTCTATTGCAATGAGAAAACACCATGACTAAGGCATATTATAGGAGGAAGTGTTTATATGGGCTTACGATTCCTGGGAGATTGGAGTCCATCATGGCAGGGAACTGACAAACAGTGGCTGGAGCAGCAAGCAGAGAACAAACTAGAAATGACATGTCTTTAAACTCTCAAAGCCTGCCCCCAAGTGACATACTTCCTTCAGCAAAACCATATTCTTAAATGTACCCAAACAGTGCCACCAACTGGAACCAGTATTCAAATGCCTGAGACTATGGGGAGCATTTGTTATAAAACTTCACATTAAGTTAACTGGTTTTAACATTTAACTGTAGATTTTTGTATGTTTTCAATATATAGAAACAAGATCTAGGGTGATGGATTGTACCCTTGAACTATGAGCCAAAATAAATCCTTTCTGTCTTAAGTTGCCTTAGGGGGATATTTTATCACAGCAACAGGAAAAGTAAGAAATACATGGACAGCAAGATGCAGCAAACATGGGTGAAATATGAAATACATCAAATGGACTAATCTATCCCCAAAGCTGCCTGAGACACCTCCCTTGTCCTGCCTTCTGCTTTATAAATGGAGTTTGGTTCCCCTTTTTAGCAGTGTCAGCGAGGAGCATCTTCTATATTGGGGTATCTTTCCCATGCTTCTACTCACAGCCCCATTCTTGCTTGCCTGGCATAGTTAATTAGCCTGATACCCTACTTGGTAAGGGCTACAAATGCATGTGACAACTTGAGATGCTTACCCACACACATGTATGTTAAATTGCTCTGATTGGTCAATAAATAAAACACTGATTGGCCAGGCAGGAAGTATAGGCAGGACTAACAGAGAGGAGAATTGGAACAGGAAGGCAGAGACTACCAGCCGCCACCATGACAAGCAGCATGTGAAGATGCGGGTGAGCCACGTGGCAAGGTATTTATGGAAATGGATTAATTTAAGCTATAACAACAGTTAGCAAGAAGCCTGCCATGGCCATACAGTTTGTAAGCAATGTAAGTGTCTGTGTTTACTTGGTTGGGTCTGAGCGGCTGTGGGGTGACAGATTTGTCCTGACTGTGGGCCAGGCAGGAAAACTCTAGCTACACCCATCTCTGACTAAATCTCCATCATACTGTATATGCCTTCCACTGTAAATTATCATCCAACTTAGATTGTATTCAGTTCTACTCTGCTTATGTCTTGCTACAGAAATGGAAAGGTGTGAACGGGCTTAGGGTACATGTGTGATAAAACCATGTTCCCAAGTAAACTTTCAGGGGAGAATACCCTAATTATTTTATATTTACCCATAACTGGGCACATACATGATTAAAATCAGGTGCATTATGGGATTGGACATGCACAGGAGACACATGATCATATAACACAATCTAAGAGAACCACTCTAACTATGCCTGTGAGTAACTGGCCCCTGCTCTCCTGGATCCCATAAGAAGAATCCTCAAACAATAAACTTGGACCCCTGAGATCTGCTGCTCTCTTAGAGTATATTCTGACCTGTTCTAGCTCTTTGAATAAAGTTTCCCCAATACTTTGCACTGTGTGTTGGTTTTTCTTTCTTCAATAAAAAGCCAAAAATCTGGAAATGTCCATCTCAGACCCTGACCACTGGCAACAATAGCATTTCTTTGCCTGTTCTTATAAAAAAAAAATTATCTGTGTCCCTGTCACAGGAATGCCTTTCTGAAACAAGAGTGCAGTGATTAAACATCCTTCAGTGTGTCTGAACTAACCTACAGCAAAATGCACAGATGTTTGACCATTCCCTCAATACAGTGTCCATTTGGGTCATGCATGCTTTTATATTTGAATACTCACCCAACCTTTGTAAGTGATTGGTAAAATAAGCTGTCAGTTAACTAATACAGAAAACACTTTGTATTTACTGGTAGAATAAGCTGTCCCAGAAACCATTATAAAAGGATCCAAGAAATTGATCCACTGTTCTTCATAAATAATGATGCATTATTACATTTTGAAATTGAAAATAAGTTTACTAAGTCAGTTTACGAAAAAAACTACTGGAAATTGTTTCTCAAAAAAAGATGGATTTATATTGATACCACATAAAACTGTTGTCCTGACCTAGAATTTCTCTTTTGCAGGGCTATGCAAACAAGTATGATGTTTAATCTACTCTGAATACCTCTTTCCAAATTCAGAAAAAAATAAACTTGAAGGAGGCGGTGCCTTTGCCACTCTGAGTTGTTTCAATTTTCTGTGGACAAATGTCCAACTTGGAGATACCCTGAGAAAACCACTCACTATTTACTAAGGATTTCCCCAAGAAGTTTTGTCCCCCATCCTACCTCATTCATAGCACCCGGGAAGAGGAGAACATAGCCAAGGAAGCACTGATGAAGCAGAGCACACACTCTCTCTAAGCAGCCAGTCCAGTCATAATCACATAAATGGAGGTCACCTCCCGAGCTTAGAAAATTACCATTACATTCTAACACTGACATTTGAGCAATGACTAATTTGAGTCCTAATTGGGATTCTATCTAAGCTCTATCCTTCTGGAGGAATACTGCTATGGCCTAAAAGATGAGAACTGTGGAAGGCCTTCATTGTTTGCTAAGGGCTACCTCCCAGGCTTTCTTATTTCTCATCAGTGGAAAGGAGGGAGGAGGTTGGGAATGAATGTAAGGAACTGTGTGTTTATACCTTTGTCTCTTTTAATCCTCCCAGTTGTACTATGAGGCAAGTGTTGCTAGCTCTCATTTGTAGACAAGGAACCTGAAAATCAGATTTAAGGTCTTGCCCAAGGTTAGACAGTGGGTCAGAAGTGGAAACTGCCACCGTGAAGTTGCGAGCTTCCTTGTCTTCTTACCTTTTGGATCCTTCACTGCCTTTTTCCCCCTTTTTCCACTTTGATGTCAAAAACTTAAGCTTCCAAGTTTTTAATTTGTCTTCATCTCTGAGGAGAAAAATGGTTTGATCAAGCAAATTAAGATTGAACTAGTAAACATTTATAGGATCACCAATGCTTTCTAGGTCAATAACCAAAATAGTTGAAAACATCACCTGTAAAATTTGCTTCCATATTCACAGCAAGGCTGGACAGTAAATATCTTGGCTTTACAGGCTACATTCTCTATAGCAACTATTAGCTCCACTGTTGACTTCATTTACAAAAACCAATAGCAGGCCGCACTGGCCCACAGGCCTGAAACTGCTGACCTCTCATCTTAGTGGCCCAAATTTGAAACCAAATTAGTCACCTTGTAATCATACCTATCTCCTTTCTGAGCCTCAGATTTTTTTTCTCTAAAGTGTACAGCCTACTAAGTAAACTTACAATTCACCAATGGCTAAGGATACACCTCACCCCACATAGAAATGGCTAAAGATGCCCCTCACTCTGGTAGGAATGGTTAACATCACCAAAAATCAATGCTTATGGGAGGGCAAATTTGCATAGCTATTATAGAAGTAAGTACAGAGGTTTCTAAAAAATTCACAATAAAATGATCACATAACCCAGGTCTAGGACACACACCCAAAGGACTTCCTGTCTACTACAGTGATACTTGCATGTCTACTTTCTTTGCTGCAGTTTCCACAATAACAAGGAATTGGAACCAGCCTAAGTTAATGCAGTGCCCTTCATTGAGATGAGCAAAACTTAAAAAAAAAAGAAAAAAGAAGATCCTCTTCTACCAACCATCCAGATGTCTATAGTGTTGACATGTCTAAATATTTCAGTATCTGAACTGGGAAGACTAAAAGACACATGTCTGAGAAACTTCATATTTTCATAGACATTATATTATGATTCACAGGGTCCATCAGGAAAGGAAGGATTAAGCATGGAAGCTACCAACTGAAAAGGCTCTTACGAGGCCATTGGGACTTTCTGGGAATCTCCCACTCCTCTCCTTTTTCATCATCTCTTATCTTGGAGCCTAGAAAAAGGCTCTAGAGATCACTTCTTTTCTGACTGCTGCATGCTCATTGCCTCTGCTCAGCTCACAGAAGCTGGAACCCTGACAAAGTCCAACTGGATCTGCTACAAGCAATGCATAATACCCAGCACAGAATGGGGCTTAGTATGAGCTGTGTGTGAAACTGTTTAAAAGGAGCTACACCATGAGTACAAAAAGGGAATGGGCTGGGAAAACACCCACTTCAAAGTTATTTTTTATACTACAACAATATATCCCAAGTCTTTGAATGATTTAGAACAAGAGAAAGGAAGAAGAACTAAAAAATGAAGCTACTTTCACACTGTAATTATGATGCAAACAACCACAGAAGAGAATAGAGAGCCTGGAAACAGACTGTCAGGTACTGAGACACTTGTGACAAAATGGCATTGAAAATTGATGGGGAAAATAAGAATATTCAATAAATCATGCAAGGAACATTTATCCATAAAGAGGAAAACAACTGCCTATCACTTCATTGTCAACATAAAATTCAGTCCACAAGATACTTGACACTCCTTGGTGGTCTAGTGGTTAGGATTCAGCACTCTTACTACCAAGGCCTGGGTTCGATTCTGGGTCAGGGAAGCCTCTCTTCTGCATGGCAATGGTGGCACATGCCTTTAATCCCAGCCCTTAAGAGGCAGAGGCAAGGGGATTCAAGTTCAAGGCCTGTGAGTTCAAGGCCAGCCTGTGCTGTGGAATAATCCTCTTGTACACTGTAAAGATTTGTTACTCAAACTGGTTTAATAAAACACTGATTGGCCAGTAGCTAGGCAGGAAGTTTAGGTAGGGCAGCCAAACTGAGAATGCTGGGAAGGAGAAGGTCAGAGTGAGGAGTTGCAGAGGAAGCAAGATGAGAATGTAGTACTGAGAAAAGGTACCAAACAACATGGCTAAACATAGATAAGAATTATGAGTTAATTTAAGTATAAGAGCTAGTTAGTAATAAGCCTGAGCTACCAGCTGAGCATTTATAATTAATATAAACCTCTGAGTGGTTACTAGGAATTGATGGGCAGGACAGAAATATCTGTTTACATGTGGCATTCCAATGTGTGGCTGAAATTTCCACATAAAACCTGACAAAGCTTTAAAAAGGATTCTAAACACAAAAATGGAGTCAAACTCAGCTTCTTAGTAACTGCTTTTTCTTGGGTGGGCTTTATTTGCTAGCAGCAGGCAGAAGTGTGGCTCCTTTAAGAGACAACTTCCTGGCTCAGTGTTATTGGCAAAAACTATGCAGCTCTTTTAAGAGGCCCTGCTACCAAACACTTAAATGGGGTTTATGAGCAGTGGGTAGTGCACTACTTGATGGCAGCATGGACCCAAAAACTCCCCAGAGTTGGTGCATTAAATGTGGCTACCACTGGTACCTCCTAAATGAAGCTAGGCACTCCGAACCAAGGAATGTGGTGGAGCCAGCTGCCAAAACCACTGCTTTAGTCCTAACCACACCTGCTTAGTAGTTTAAAGATTCATGTGGTCAGAAAAAGAGATATGCAGATAAGACAGATTCAGAAAAAAAGAGAAAAAAACCTCTAAATGATTCACAGCACTGAAAAAGAATACATAGGCTTGGGAGAGAAAAGAAGGTATAGACAGTCATAAAAAATAAAATATGTAAAGTTTTAAAATAATAAAGTAAGGTCCTTTAAAAGGGAATAAATATTTTTAAAAAGCCACATAAGGGTGGAAAATATACAGAGTATCTGGATACTGTATGTTATTGTGCTGTCTTTAAAATTTTTAGCAGCTAATAAACAAATGATAACTGCTGAGACACATTTGATTATAGAAACTGCTGGATTAAACCAACCTATAAATTTTAAAAATGTCTTGACTTCAAAATTTAAGTCAAGGGATATGTTGCTTTGGGAAAGAGGTTATGTTTTTGTTTCCACAGAAAATGAGGGGCTATGGGTTCATTCTGGGTTAAGGAAAATCAGGTTTGATCAAGGAAGACCCCCCCCCCCAAATCCTAACTACAGACATGGGAAAATAAACCTAAAGTAACTATAAGACATGTAACATACATTTTACCTGCTCAGACATAAAATAAAAAATTGTCTTTGACTGGCTTATGTACAATGCACAGTTTGTATCTGTATTAATATGTAGATATATGTTACCTTTAAAAGTTTATATATTTTCAGAGCAAGGGGACCAGACACCAATGAAAATGATGGCCCAGATGATCCAGCATCCAAAACAGCTTCATGGCCACTGAATAAGATGATCCAGCTCCACAAAATACTACAGCCAAGACTTAACAATTATGCTAAATTTTCTCAAGGTGCCAAAAAGATTACCAGCCTCCCCAATCAACAGGAAGTAGTCTAGAGAACTATGCCCACATTCCCCCAAAATAAATTATGGATATTTGTCATTGTTTAGGGGGTTGGTTATGAGTTGTTATGGATAATTTTGTCAAATGTAAATGGATTAGATAGTGTTACTGTAATTCTTTTTTTTTTTTTTTTTTTTTTTGGTTTTTTGAGACAGGGTTTCTCTGTGTAGCTTTGTGCCTTTCCTGGGACTCGCTTGGTAGCCCAGGCTGGCCTTGAACTCACAGAGATCCGCCTGGCTCTGCCTCCCAAGTGCTGGGATTAAAGGCGTGCACCACCACCGCCCGGCAGAGACAGTGTTACTGTAATTCTTAATAACTGCTTTTGTTGTATACAATCTTACTATGTTAAAGTTAAAACCTTCCTTTTTAATTAGACAAAAGGGGGAAATGGTGTGGAATAATCCTCTTGTACACTGTAAAGATTTGTCACTCAAATTGGTTTAATAAAATGCAGGTTGGCTAGTAGCCAGGCAGGAAGTATAGGTAGGGCAGCCAAACTGAGAATGCTGGGAAGGAGAAGGTTAGAGTTAGGAGTCGCCAGCCAGACACAGAGGAAGATGATAATGTCACACTGAAAAAAGATATAACACCATGTGACTAAACATAGATAAGAATTATGGGTTAGTTTAACTGTAAGCCTGAGCTACCAGCCAAGCATTTATAATTAATATAGGCCTCTGAGTGGTTATTTGGAAATTGGTGGGAGGGACAGATATAAGCCTGGTCTATAGAGCAACTTCCAGGACAGGCATGGCTACACAGAGAAAAATCTGTCTTGAAAAACAAAAAGGAAAAAAATCAGTTCAGGTGGGCCTAAGGATTAAGTTTAAAAGGCAAAGTTGTAACTTTTAGAAGAGAGTATAGGAGAATGTCATATGAGCTGGGAGAAAGAGTTCTTTAGAAGATATAAAAAGCAATAGTAAAAAAATTGATAATTTAAACTTGAAATTCTATTCTTTGGAAGACTAGAAACAAACTTGAAAAGGCTAGTCAACAGTTGGAGAAGATATTGTAGGAACTGACATGAAAGTGAGAAAAGAGCTGTGTCCAAAAATGAATTGTTTTAAAACCTAAGATGAAGAAAAATACCAGCAACACAACAGAAAAGCAATCAAAAGATATGGACAGACTCTACAGGAGAAAGACATGAGTGTGAGTAACTCTGCACTGAAGCTTGTTAGTAATGCCACTTACTATAATGATGTGATACTATTTACAGACACCTACTTGACAAAAATGACTTCTCTCTGTTCCGTGTGTTAACATTGCAATCAATACAAACCCTTATGTGCTAGGCTGGCACTTGTGAATGTATATTCCATATATGGTTTGTATTTCCCCTTCCAAGTACACACAGGATACATGAATCTATTATCTGTGGAAGTACTGGTCACAAAAGCAAAATCACTCAAAAACTAAGTACCTACTAACAAGAGAATAGATGAATTAATGTGGCACACACATACACTTTCTGGAATATCAATCCAAGAGCAGTAAAAACAAACAAATCATGGTAGCAAAACAGTGGATTTGAGTAAGCTCAGGTACAGAATTATGTATAAAGGATGAAATCACTTTTACAATGAAGCAATATTTTTATCATCTATAATTCAATTAATCTGATTTTGTTTTGAACAGGAAAAGAACAAAAGCAGGGAAGGTACTCGCCCTGGGGGAGGCCAGTGAGCAGGTGAGGGGTGTGCAGTGGTGATGAGGACAGGGCTGGCCATATTTTGATGCTTGGCTACTAGAGATGGGGTGGCTTTATTGTTCTTTATAACCTACGTTTACAAACTATTTTTCAAGGAAAAGGTTTCATTCTTTTAACTTGGTATTACAGGGCTGTTGTCTAAAAATTCCAGAGCCGCCTTCTAATCTCATGTCATGCTATATCTGCTTCTTTTCTGATTATGCCTTTTGCTTCAACAAACTTTCTTTTGATTTTTTTTTTCAGACAGAGTCATACTGTATAGCCCTGACTGGCCTGGAATTCACTGTATGGATCAGGCTGGCCTTAAACTCATAGAGATCCTCCTGCCTCTGCCTCCAGAGTGCTGGGATTAAAAGTGTGTGCCGCGACACTCATCCCAGAAACCTTGCAACACAGTGTTTTCCACATAAACAGAGCTGTGGCCTCTGTTTATCACCTCTCTTCCACTTATAAACATTACTATTGTTTTTCACTGCTTTTAACAGTGCTGACACTCTAACGGACACTAAAGCTACCATCTTGAGATTCTAGATCATTTTGTGCAGTTTGATAACAAGCCCAACTTAACACACTGCATTTTGGAGTCAGGCCACATGACTTAGACCTGAAAGCTAGGGTTGTAGGATCACAGAGTTATGAGACTACATGAAAATGTAATCAAGAAAATAGATTCTTACAACTTTGAGGATAATGTTATAATAAAAGGGTGCCAACCCAAGAAGATAAAGTCATAGAAGTGAATGATCTATTCACTGTAAGTTAATAGCAAACACTTCTCCACACTTACTGTGACTCAGAAAAAAAATCTGATCTTAAAATATAAATTTTGATGTTTTGGTTATAATGAAATCTTGAGTGTAGCTGAGAGAACAGTAAAAAAATATACAGGAGCGAAAACTAGGGGAATCACACCTGTAACTCAAGCTACTTGGGAGTGTGAGGCAGGAAGATCCCAAGTTCAAGGCCAGCTTGGACAACTTAGCAAAACTCTGAAAATGAAATAACATAAAATGAAGGAGGAGGGCTGTGTAGAGTGCTTGCTTAGCATGCATGATGCCTTGCATCAATCCTCAGTCCTGCGAAAAGGAGAAAGAAGGAGTGTATGAAGGAGAATAGAACTGACATGGAGCATCCTAAGAACATACAACACTTAAGGCATGGATGGGCAGCCAGGACTCACACAAAAAGCTTAAGGGAAACCAAGAGGAGGAACGTGAAATTGTTACCTGGAAACATGGGGGTGGGGTGGGGGGAGAACAGGACACTTTTCCCCTTTAAGAATGGCATGACCAAAATTGTAAAACACTGTAAAAAAATCCAAGTATGATCTGATCTTAAGAATGTCTCCTGGGTTTAACAAAGGATTGTTAGTGGCTTTACCAAGACCCCAGCACAAGTCCAAGTAGAGTGAGTAGGGACAGGGAGGTGAAAACGAAAGTCCTCCATTACCAGCTGTGCAGCTGGTGGAGATGGAAAGGAAGAAGCTGTGAGGACCACTGAGGTAAGAATAGCTTCCTTTCTACAGATGGCAGTTATTGAGACCTTGAAAACTATTCTACCAAACAACCCTTGCTATCCCGTGCTTTGTAGTGCACACATGATTACTGTTTAAATGTGTTGACAATTCAAGTCTCTAGACCCAAAGATAAGAAACAAAAGCCCCCCAGAGCTCCAGTGCCTTTGACTTGGTACACTTGTTGGCATGTCTACGGGTGTATTCATTGTTTTCTCTTTGGAAATGTTTGTCTGGTCTCTCAGAATCTGGCTCTCCTGATTAGGTGGAAGCCCCACATCTTTCTTTCCCCAGGCCCCACCCCTAAGATTGCCTCCCTGGGGCTACTCAAAACCTACAGGCTACTCAAGTGCCTACAGGTTACTTCAGACTTGGTTTCCATACTGCCCCTGCCTTCCTGAGAGTCACCTGGGAGTTGCTTTGCTTGGTTTATCAAATCTTGACTTAATAATTTGGCTTAATTGGCTTATTACATCAGCAGCAGAGGATACCCAATAACCAGAGCTTCAAAGCTTATCATCGGTGACTGTATTTATCAAAGTATCATGCAGTGGCTAGTGCCAGCAGAGATGACCAGTGAAATAAAGTGACTTACTTTGATTCTTTCTCACTTGTGTCCACATCATCATAGATGGTAATGTCCTCAGACCCGAGTCCTAGGGCAGAGACAAGACCAAAAAAATTATTAGGTATTCTTTATATACACCCAGCTTTCCAAATTATACACAATAACCTAAGTATACAGATGCGTCATCAAGCCTTTTTCCTGATTACATAGACAGACTGAAACAAAATGAGTCTCTTTGGGGAAGAAATTCAATTGAGGGAATAAAAAGTAGTGAGCTCCCTGAATATCTGACCTACATGTGCATTTACATCCATTTGATTTTGTTAAGATGTAAGTTGTCCCCATTTTCTGGAACTAAAATACAATTTATATTACTAGCATATTGAGAAGGCTTTTCAGAATATCCAGTGGGGGGAAAATGGTAATGTCTTTGCTGATCCCTCCCCTTCCAACATATACAAAGTTGTATTGGTTTGAAGTAATTGTTCCTTTGCAATACTATTGTATTCATTGAATCCGAGTTAGTACATAATAATAATTAGACATTTCCAGCTTGTAATGTTCATACTACCATGTGATATAGAATTCCATGATTTTTTAGATGATTCGCCATTTGAACAAATTTGGGACATTTTGATATGTTTCACAATTCATGTTCAATTATTCATAATTACTCTTAGCTTTACTAATTTTCCTCAATACCTCTAAGCTTTGTGTGGGGGGTATAGTTTTAACAACACTTATTTTGAGTGCTTTGGAACAGAAAATTTCAGATGCCAAATCTTTTTGGATTTTAGAGTATTTGCATATACACATCTAGAAGATATATATAGAGATGGTATCTTGGACATAGGAGTCAAATATAAACTCAAATTAGTAATTGTTTCATATACACTTAATACACATATCCTAATGGTAATATCATACAGTTGTTTACTGTGCCTTCTGTGTGACATGCCTGTCACATGAATTCAGGTACAGAATTTTTCAACTATGGTAGTAATAAAAAGTTTCAGATTTTGGAGCAATTTGGTTTGTGGATTTGAGGATTAGGAGTAATCTATTTGCAAGATGAATTCCTATTCTAAGTTGCTTTAAAATTTTTTATGATAATATTTGGTAGATCTGCATTCATCAGATCTATAATAACCTTGGTTATTCAGTGTGGCAGTTATTATTTCTGAAATATATATTTGAATCACTGAGTCATAGTTATAAATGAAAGTATATTTTGTGCCCATGAACAAAAACCAATGAACAAAAACCACACAGTCCTCATTTATCAACAAATTCCATGGACTGCACATGTATTGAGATATGTATGTGTATCTTATGCGTCAGGCATTATGATAACTTACACAGTGCTGTTTTATTATCAAATTAAAAGTGTCCCAGTAATCCATTTTTATTCAGTTAGTGTGTGGACTGCAGCATGTTCATACTCAATTTATCCTGTTTTAATCTGGCTATAAAATCCATCAGAGGTATGTGTATCAATGCAGAATGCCTAAGCTTCATAGTCAGAGAGTCTTGGGTACAAATCCCAATCCAAAGTATAGTATGTGGGTTCTAAAGATGTTACTAAAGACAGTAACATCTATTTATGGAAGTGCCAGAAAAATGTTTCTCATCTGTCCAAAGCAGGAAGTACCATTGTTTAAGTTATCTTCTTTCATTCTGATGGGTCCAGTTTTCACTGGGAAAGCAGAAAAGATTACCAGTGTTCTTCCCCTGCCCCTAAACACACCAGTCCTAAAGACAAAATATCAGTGGACAACATCAAGTAAACATTACTTACCTAAGTCAGGAAGTGACATGGAAAATCCATTGCTAATGAAGAAAAGACAAAAAAAAAAAAAAAAGGTCAAAGAACAAAGTCATGCTCATTAACAGATATATCCAAAACACCATCCTAATGGTGGTGTCCTGGTCCAGAAAGCACTGAATTGAGACTCTTGCAGCTCTTTTCGGACTGGCTCTACCCTATTCCAAATGAGCTCGTTCATCCCTGCGGACTGCCGGTAACTCACTTCCTAACTAGACCACTCAGGCTGCCTCACAGCCTTCTAAGATACAGTCAGATCTACTCAATGAGTTTGAGGATTGATGAGAAAGAACAGTGTACAGATGAATTTATCGAGACTCTCTGCAGACATTGCAGCCTGTGTTTTTTAAGCCAAAGGAAGACTTCTCCAGAGAAATGCTGGTCTGGTGGAAATGTAAGATGGCAAATTGCTAAGTGGGAGAGGACATGCTGTCCAGCTAGGTTTGGTTCTCTTCTCTCATTGCTAAAGAGGTCACATGGAAAGAGATGTGTGATAGGAAAAGGGAAAGGAAAAAAAAGTAGAAAAGAAAGAAAAAAAGCCTATTTATTTGATGCTTTCAATTTAAACTCAGTACTACAGGTATTTTTGTAGTAACCATGAGCCAAGCCCTGATGCTAGGTGAGTGAGATGATTGGATACAGTTTCTGTCCTGAAGGGAGACAGAAAATCAAGTAACAAAATCTCTTCTGCTGTGATCCAGACTGCAGTACCCACCTCCTGTCCATTGGCTCTCCTGGGAGATCTAGCCCCAGCGGACAACTGGACTTAAAAATCACAAAATTTCAAGGCAATGTAATTGGGAAGAGATTTCAAGGAGAGTAGCTTCATTCTATCTCAATGCAGGTGATGATTTTAGCAAATTATTTTCCAGTGCCCCCACAAAGGACAGATCTAGACCTGTCTTATCTGTATTGATATTGTACAGAAAGACCGTCCCCAGAGACCATATAGTCCCCCTCTCACTGCATCCATGAGGGAACCATGGTCCTGTAAACAAAAATGGAAGAAACTCCTGTCTCTTTCACTGCTGGTGAATTTGGAATCACCCCTCAAAACTAATAGTGGAGGTTACATGGGGAGGGGGCCTTTCTAAGTCCAAGACCTTGAGATTCACAGGCAGATCAGCAGAGCAGATTACCCATGACCACATGAGACACACATTGCTGCTTTCAAAGTAGACAAAGTAAGCATGGATGTGTATACAAGGAAGACCACTGGTGAGTGTGCAGCCAAGAGAACATGAAGACCACTGGAGAGTGTGGGTCCAAGAGACCATGAGGACCACTGGAGGGTGTGGGTACAAGAGAACATGAAAACCACTGGAGTATGTGTGGACAAGAGAACATGAAGACCACTGGAGTATGTGTGGACAAGAGAACATGAAGACCACTGGAGGGTGTGGGTCCAAGAGAACATGAAGACCACTGGAGTATGTGTGGACAAGAGAACATGAAGACCACTGGAGGGTGTGGGTACAAGAGACCATGAAGACCACTGGAGGGTGTGGGTACAAGAGAACATGAGGACCACTGGAGGGTGTGTGGACAAGAGAACATGAAGACCACTGGAGTATGTGTGGACAAGGGAACATGAAGACCACTGGAGGGTGTGGGTATAAGAGAACATGAAGACCACTGGAGAGTGTGGACAAGAGAACATGAAGACCACTGGAGGGTGTGGGTCCAAGAGACCATGAAGACTACTGTAGAGTGTGGACAAGAGAACATGAAGACCACTGGAGGGTGTGGACAAGAGAACATGAAGACCACTGAAGTATGTGGGTCCAAGAGACCATGAAGACCACTGGAGTATGTGTGGACAAGAGAACATGAAGACCACTGAAGGGTGTGGGTACAAGAGAACATGAAGACCACTGGAGTATGTGTGGACAAGAGAACATGAAGACTACTAGAGTATGTGTGGACAAGAGAACATGAAGACTACTGGAGAGTGTGAGTCCAAGAGAACATAAAAGGATATAACTACTAACATAGTATTTAGTGATAATGACATGAGGAGCCAAGGAAGACTACAAATTTTCCATTCTGGATCTTGCTTGCCTATACTGGTAATTATTTTTCTCACTGGTTTTTTAGGGTGTCATGTACTGGGGCTTTATAGTTATAGTTCTGACACTCTTGTCACCGGTGCTGAGAATTGGAAGGAAAACAGCAAGCATGTGTGTAAAAGACAGTGTTGCTGATAAACTCCAGGAAGAAAAGCTAACGGGGCCCGTTTACCTGACATTTGACTTGGCTTTCTTCATTCTGAATATGCCCTTCTCATTCCTGAAGAGCTGCTGCAGTCTTCTCAGGGCTGCTCTTCCATCTACACTAAGAGGAATGAGGAGATAAAACAACATGGTGTTTGAGACAGTCCTAGAATTGGGATAGAATGCTATTGGCTTATCAAGGACCAGAGACTTCAGCCTCACATCCGAAAGAGACTCCCTTGAGGAAGTGCAAGGAAAGGCCTCAGCAATTAGGAGTGAAGTTTTCTGGGACCCTAATACAAAGCATATCTGAGGCAGCCATGGAAAGAGGAATTATAGTGTGTCCAAACATTCATCTACCACAAATAGTGTTCATTTTTGTAGAGATTATGAAGCAAAGTCTTCCTTTATGAGGAGAAAATAACTTGGGGAAACACTCACTCCTAAATGATGCTAGAGACACATCAGAGGAATTACTGGTTCCTGGAATTGCCATCACTGATTTTTAACATACTCTTCAGTAACTGAGTGTACAGTAGTGGTGACATATTGATGGGCCAGCTGATGATGAAATTCTAATATCCTATTGGTTTAGGAGGATGTAGTCAAAAGAGAGTTCACCTACATAACCAGCCAAGTATCACAGTGCCCCTTATACACAGACTCTTCACTGTTGACTGTGCTCTTTTCTTTTCCTTGCTCTTCATAATTAAACTTGACCAGTGTGAATCATTTGAGCAAACATCATCTGCAATACCTGTGAGGAAATCCCAAATCCCGGAGTCTGTCTGACTAACTCACAAAGACAAAAGCTAAGTTATATTTACTGCTTTGATCCTGGAAAAGCAACTATAAAGCCAAGACAAATTCAGTTGTTATTTACTTTCCCTGTCTCAACTACTTCTTAACACATAATATAAAAGTTCTCTACTCTAGAAAATGAACATTTTTCTCCAAGGAGAGAGCAACGAATCTTCAATCTTATGATGTATGATTGCACACGCTAGGAAATATGCTGCCAATGACAATGCAGTTATTTCAGTAACGTGTCATCACTCGGAGCAACCTTCCCCAACAATGGGGGTAGGGGATGGCGCCATGTTTTCAACCCTGGCTTACTAGGTGAATAAACACTATCAGCATACAATCCAAATCCAAGAAAGAAACTCACTTTGTTTTTTTGTCATTATTCTTTGCTTTGTAGATATCTTCATACATGTCTTCACTATTTTCCTCTGAAATTAAGAAGCACACACACACACACACACAAACATGAGCTGCCAAGTACTTTCAACTTTGTTTTTTAGCTAAGTGAGTTTTGTTGAAGTATATGCATGTTTTCATAAGCACATAATAAAAATTCATAAACATCTATAATGAGAATTAGGCATGTCTTCTGCGTCTGATTCCATGTGGGATCTGGTTCAGCCAAAGGCAGCTTGTTTCTCAACAGATACATGCCCTTCACCCTCCTTCCTTCCCACAGTTAGCGCAGAACAGCTGTGGTCATCCATGCATGAGACAGCATGCTAAACATTGGGGAAACAAAGGAAAACCCAGGTTTACTAAAGAACGTCTCCCTTTGCACCAGCCTAACACACAAGCTTAATATACACAGATGGACACAGATGGTAGCCTGGAAACAGAGTCTACAGGAAACAGTATTGGAGTCAATGCATAAATGTTAGAGTTTCAAACTTGCTGGAATATAGTGAGCATGCAGAGTTCTTTAACTTCTCTCTGTACCTCTGTTCTCTTATTAAAGAGTGAATATTGGATACGTGTCAAATTTCTGGACTCTGAGGAGCCAGCCCAGAATAGTATTTGATTAGCCCGTTTTTTTTTTTGTTTTGTTTTGTGTGTGTGTGTGTGTGTGTGTGTGTGTGTGTGAAATATATATTACAAAGAGAGAGACTGTCTCACTCTTTAGCCCAGGCTATCCTGAAACTCACTACGTAGGTCTAAGCAGGAAATGGGAAAGAAGATAGGAGAGAAGGGTAAAAGGAGGGAGGGTAAACATAACTATGGATCTCTACAAAAATAAAAGATATGAAAACCTGCTATTTTACAAGTTATTGGAAAATACTACCTGAAAAATAGGTACCCTCTGTAGAAATTTGAGAGTAGCCCCAGAGGCTCATATCTTTGAATGCTTAGTCACAAAGTATTACTTTAAATGGGGATGGACACCTGCAGACATCTTCTGGTTGGCATTGCAGAGGCAGAGTTGACAGGAAAGCCTCTTAAAGGGGAAAACTGAGTATAGTGTGAGATGAAGCTACACAGATGTTGGAAAGAGGGGCAAGCTAGCCAAAGCCTTTAGGCCAGAGATTCTCAACCTGTGGGTCATGACCCTTTGAGGTCTAACAACCCTTCCACCAGGGTCACATATTAAATATCCTGCATATTAGATATTTACATTATGATTCATAACAGTAGCAAAATTACCATTATGAAGTAGCAATGGAAACAATTTTATGGTGTGGGGGGGTGGTCACCACAACATGAGGAACTGTATTAAAGGGTTGCAGCATTAGGAAGGTTGAGAACCACTGCTTTAGGCTCTGTTGATATTGGTATTAAAATCGCTAGGAAGATGGGGCCAAAGTCCTTTGCAATCGAAGTATGTGGCCCCAACTTCAGTTCCCACACCCACATCAGGTAGATTTAAAAAATGGCAAAACCTCCAGCTCCATGGAACCTAACACAATTGGCCTCCACAGGCACTTGTACATACATGCACACCTGCCCCCACTCACACCCACATCCACATAATCAAAAATTAATAAGCACTAGGAAGCCCTGATGGTGTTTTAAATAAAAACACACACCACTTATCAGGCTTGCTCTGTTAAGGCGGGGCAAAAAGAACAGTTTCATGTGGAGAGGCTTTCTGCCACAAGAACGCCCTTCCCTCCTCTAAACACATGCCTCTGCACCACTGCTCTTCATCTCCACAGCCAGTTCCTAATCACCGAAAATGTGTCCAAAGAAAAGTCCACCATCACGGCTCAGCCTCAGCACCACTCTGTGATTCCAACCAGCAGCACTTACCGCTGTCTGAGGTGAATGAGCTGGAGAAGTCCCACTTGGGTCTGTGGAGAAAGATATACAGACCATTAACCCGGCGCACCTTCACAGTCTTGCCACATCCCTCCTTCTGGAAGGTGAGAGGACACTTACAGATCTTCTCTGGAGCACCCCACATCGTCATAAGTCTCCTCTGAAGAGGAGTTTGACCTAATGGTACTTGGACTTGGGGTTTCTTTGGTCACCTCCAAAGCCTCCACATACCCACCTGTAAGGGAAATAGGAAAAGCCCTGAGACACCATCATAAACTATTAGGGACACCTCTGTACTCATCCCTGGCGATGCTGCACCCGCAGGAAAAGGCAGACTACAGGTGAAGAAAGTGGAATGCCTTCTGGGCATGCGCTCATTTGAGCAGGGGATGTCCCCCAAGGCTCATGTGTCTGATGTTCTATTTTCCATGGAAAGATTGTTTTGTAAGGTTCTGGAAACTTCAGGAGGTAGAGTCTGCTTAGAGGAAGCAGGTCAGTAGAGAGTAACCCTTTAAAGGCTATCCCTATGCCATCTTTGCTCTCGGCTTCCTGTCCACCATGACCTACCTCGTCCCCACATGCTTTCACCACTCCGATGCTCTGATGCTCTGCCCTACTACAACCCTAGAAGTAGCAGAGCCAAGGACTATGGAGCAAAACTCTGAGACCAAATCAAACTTTCCTCTGTTCTGTCCTTTAGTCACTGTGCTAATGAAACATGGTCTGCATGGTCTGGGATAAGCCACCGTCGTCTTGCAGAGTCTGTTACAAATCCTTGAAGTTGGGGTAACTTGTTGTGGAATATTATTTTAAGATGTGTTACATTTGTTTATGCTGTGGAACATTTGTTTTAATGATGCAAAGATGTGTTGCATTCTTTTATGTTGCATTTGTTTAACTCTGTGAAGCTGTGTTACTTGCCTGTCTAAAACACCCAATTGGTTTGATAAAGAGCTGAATGGCCAATAGCGAAGCCGGAGAAAGGATAGGCAGGGCTGGCAGACAGAGAGAATAAACAGAAGAAGAAGAAGCAAGAAAGATCAGGGAGCAAGAGAGATGAAGGAATGAGAGAAGAAGGGGCCAGCCACCCAGCTACACAGCCAGATACGGAATAAGAAGGAAAGAAAGATATAAAGAAATAGAGAAAGGTAAAAGCCCAGAGGGAAAAGATAGATGGGATAGTTTAAGTTAAGAATAGCTGGGTAGAAATAAGCCAAGCTAAGGCATTTATAAGTAAGAATAAGCCTCCTTTATTTGGGAGCTGGGTGGTGGGCCACCCAAAAGAGTAAAAACAACCAATAACAGTAACTAACAGCCCCTTCCATGTGACTGTGCAAGGATCAAGCACATATTCATAAAGTGTGCTAATTCCCCAGCAAACCAAAGCTCTTCCCCAGATTAATGACTCTTCCCATTGCTTCTGACCCTCTGTGCTGAAGTCCTTCAGCCTCAGAGATTTTCTCCACCATCTAAATGGCCTGTGTGTAGTCTTTTGGTAGGTTTTTTTTGTTTGTTTGTTTGTTTTGTTTTTTGAGACAGGGTTTCTCTGTGTAGCTTTGTGCCTTTCCTGGAACTTGCTTTGTAGACCAGGCTGGCCTTGAACTCACAGAGATCCGCTTGCTTCTGCCTCCCAAGTGCTGGGATTAAAGGCATGCACCACCACCGCCCAGCCTTTTGGTAGTTTTTATCTTTCTTAAAGTTTCTTAAGTTAATTGAACAGATATCAACATGTATTATTAATCATAAAATTAACTAGAAGATAACGTGCCAATGTGAAAAGTCCGTAAGGATTGTTTGCATGGGTAGCCAACCCGATAAATAGTTCTTAGCTGTAAACTTGTCATAACCATAAAGCTGTCACCTCTTCGTCAGTTGGTGTAGCTTCTTATTCAGTCTATGGGTGCTTCAGAGCTATTTTCATTTCAGACATGAACTACTTATCCTAAGAAGTGTATCTAAAAATATGCAATAAGGAGAGTGACCGGTATCTACTAATTAAATGAGCCAAATGAGAAGATTTTATCCTATTGCAAGAAGTATGTGACCCTCAAACTACTTCAAAAGAGGGTCAGTTCCCAGAGGAAGGTGGCTCACTTTTTCTAGAGAAGTTAGCAGGATAGTTTTAGCAAAAATAAGATGCTAAGCACATAGTTGGGTACTTTTTCTTTCTTTTTAAAAATGTTTTTATTCTACCTTATAGGTTTTGAGTGTTTCACCTGCATGTATGTGTGTACATCACATGTGGACCTAGTGCCTGCGGAGGCCAGAAGAGGATGTTGGATCCGCTGGAACTGGAGTTATGGATGACTGTGAACTACCATGTTGGGTGCTGGGAACCAAACCCAGATCCTCTGTATGACCAAGTGCTCTTAACCACTGAGCCATCTCTCCAGTCCCTCACTTCTTAATCTTCCTTATTAGTTCATGAAAAGCACTATGGAATCATCTTAGAAACATAATTCACAAATGTATATCTTCAACAGACAATTCCAGATCCACCATAATCCTTCATGCCATTTCCATTTGGCATATTGGATTTCATACCAATCTCATGATTTCCTTTTTAAAATTTTCTAGTCTCTGAATCTACTGTCCTCTAAAAAAGTCGATAATACCTTTCCCATTGCTCGGGTATCTCAGGCCCCAAGTGTTGGAGACACCCTTCTTTTCTTCCATATCTCACATCCTGTCAACATTCACCTGTTATCTCTAAGGAGGTGTTATGGTAAATCCAGGCACACGTCCACAGTTCTATCACAGAGCCCTCCACCAGCCTCTCACCTAAATCACTACAATAACAACAAATTCTCCGACTTAGCTTATAACTGATCTATTCTCAGCCAGGTTGTTCTTTAAAACACAACTCTGATCACGACTTTTTTGTGTGCTGGAAGTTCTTGATGGCTTGAAAAAAAGTCTCACTGAGAGCAAAGGCCAAAGCTCTCGAAGGGATTTCGAAAAGCCTGTGCTGGCCTTCTTCCCTCACTGCTCTCTCTCTGCAGCTTCTCTGGTCCAGCCACAGGGACCAACACCTATGACCAACTCTGGCCTGAAGTATTTCCTCCTTTTTCCTTTCTCCCTAGAATATTGTTATATCAGATACAATATGCCTCTGATATTTTTATTGCCATGATGTGACCTCTGAGAAAAGCAATTTATGGAAGGGGGGTTGAATTTGGCTCACACTCCATCATGGTAGGGTGGTCATGGCAGTAGGGGCCTGGGGTGGCTGGTTATGCTGCATCCACAGTCAGGTAGGGAAGAGAGCTGAATGTTGTTACTTAGCTTGCCTTTTCTTCTTTCCTGTTCTTTATTCAGTCCAGAACTCTAGAATGTGGGATGATGAGACCCACGGGCAGCTTGGGCCTAGCCTTCCCAGCTAAATCTCTCAGGAAGTTCCCTCACAGACACGTCAAGAGGCGTGTCTCCTGTATGACTCTAAATGCAGTTGACAAGCAGGATTAACTATCCTTTCTGGATCTATTTGAGGCCGTTGAGGTCATCCACAGACACATTCAAGTTCCAACGTCCATGGCCTCCTTAATGTCCTTTCCTGTTTTATATCATTTACCTCCATTTCATATAAGAATGTTTTATTATTTTTGTCTGTCTTCATTTGATCAGAAAGTAACCCCTATGCGGACTGGGATTCTTTATTACTATATATTAATTGTACAAAAGAATGCAGTTCATTGTGGCATTCTTTTATATTCAATGTATGCATTTTGATCTTATTCACCACATCTATTATCTTGTCTTACCTACCCCCTCCCTCCACATGGACCCCTTTCTCTTCCTTGTCAGTGTCTTTCCACATGAGAGAGAAAACATGATTACTTCCTTTTGAGTTTTCAGTTCCTCTCCAATTTTACCCACTTCTCTGCGAATGATAATTTCATTCTTCCAGGTGTTAGTGTGTATGTGTCTACGGAAGCCAGCAGTCCAACTTGGGTGTTGTTCCTCAGGCTCTGTCTCCCTTGTTTTTCGAGACAGACTTTCTCTTTGGCCTGGAACTCACTGGGCTGGCCAGTGAGTCTCAGGGATCTTGTCTATCTTTGTCTCTCAAGTGATGGAATTACAAAGCATAGCATCATGCCTGTTTTTGTTGTTGCTGTTTATTTGTTTAAACACAGGTTACGATGACCAAATTCGAGTTCTCATGCACACATACCAAGGCAAGATATTTACTAACGGAGCCATCTCCCCATCCTCCTAATAACATAAAGTGTGTGTGTGTGTGTGTGTGTGTGTGTGTGTGTGTGTGTGTGTGTCCCATTTTCTTTAGCGAGTCCTCTGTTGAAGGTGACTCTATAACTTGGCTGTTTTGAGCAGTGCTCTGATAAACTCGAGTGGGCTGACTTAGTTCTCTATGTTCATACGCCCATCTCTGTATAGCCGTGTCATGTGGCTGTCCCATTTTTAGCTTTGTCAAAGACTGTCATATCAATTTCCATAGCAGCGGCCCTAATTCACATTCCCACCAGCAGTGTTTAAGGGTCCCCTCCACATTCTCTCTAGAGTTTGTTTTCTTTTGTTGTGATAGCCATTCTGATTGGGGAAGATGGAATCTCAGGATAGTTTTGATTTACATCCTTGGACAGCTGAGGAAGCTGAATGCTTTTCCATGTAATTTATTTATTTGTACTTCTTTTGAGAAGTATCTGTTGTATTCACGTGCCCAGTTAGTGAATGGCTTATTTGATTTTCAGTGGTGAACTCTATACATTCTCAAAATAGCTGGCAAAGAGCTGTCCTCATTCTGTAGGCTGACTGTGTGCTCTGCTGTTTTCTTTGTGGCCAGAAGCATTTGTATTCGTACATCTCATCTGTCAGTTCTCACCACTGTCTTGTGTAAACTGGTGCTTATACCTACATTTCTAAGGTTTTCCTGGTGTGTCCCTTCTCATGATGTCAGGTTTCAGTTGTTACACTAAGGCCCTTGATCCATTTTGAGTTGATGTGTGTGTGTGTGTGTGTGTGTGTGTGTGTGTGTGTGTGTGCAGAATGGGAGGTAGGGTCTTCAGTCCTACATGCATGAGAGGAGGAGAATTCTCTGGCTTTTTTTTTTTTTCACTAAACCCCCATACCTTGAGGTGTACAGGGCATGCAAAGAACACTAAAATACTTTGAATTTTGAAAAACTTGAACTCATCTTCTAGCTAGTAAGTTTAACATGTACAGAATTTACTGCTATTGAAATGTTTATATCTATTTTCTTACAACATACTTTTAAACTTTTCTCTGCTTTTTAAATCTCCTTCCTGATAACTAAGGCTTCTGCTCTTCAAAATTTAAAATTTTCTCATTTTAGAAGGTATAGTGTTATGTTTGTGTTTAATAGTTACCTCCTCTTTAAAACCTTTTTATAGCCGGGCGGTGGTGGTGCACGCCTTTAATCCCAGCACTCGGGAGGCAGAGCCAGGCGGATCTCTGTGAGTTCGAGGCCAGCCTGGGCTACCAAGTGAGTCCCAGGAAAGGCACAAAGCTACATAGAGAAACCCTGTCTTGAAAAACCAAAAAAAAAAAAAAAAAAAAAAAAAAACCTTTTTATATTTTTTACTTTCATGATTTTTTTTTTTTTTTTTTTTTTTTTTTTTTTTTTTTTTTTTTTTTACTTCTGCAGTGCTGTGAATTGAAAACCTGGAGTCTTGTCCATGCTAGGCAAGCACTCACAACTGAACTGCATCCCTAGTCCTGTTTTAAGATTTAATCACAACATACTACACAGGGGAACGCATCACAAAACTACAGACCAAGGACTGGCTCCAGCTGAACATCTTCACACACACAGATCAAAGCAAGCGACTCAGGTGTTGGGGCTCTCAGCTCCACACTCTTCCTTACCACAGGTAACGGCTGTTCTGACTCCCAGTGTTGATGCATCCTATCCACTTTTGACCTTTGCACTAATGCAGCAATGCAGTTTGCACTCCTTGGTGCTGCACACTTGCATTCAGCACTATGTTGAGAGATTCTTTCAGGTGGTTGCAGATAGTTAGCTGCAACTTCTCCTTTACTATGACTGAACTTTCTCTTGTAGTGTGTGGACAGGATGTGATGTATTTATCCACTCTGTGTTTTTGTTGTTGCAGCATTCCCCCTAGAAGACACAGTCCTCACTAGGTAGTCAAGGCTGCCTTAAACACTCTCTCATTCTACCTCCGTCTCCCAAGTGCTGGACTTTCAGGCTCCTGTCATGCCCAGACCTGCATTCTCCTCTTCATTTAAACAGTTTATAGTCTGAGACTGTTATAAAAATGTTCTGGCACAATCAATTTGTATATTTTTGTTAATTAAATACATGTTTCCGCCAGGGATATATGCATCCTGGTGTGTCTAGGCCATTAAATGTGCATGTGTTTGATTTTAATATTCACAGTTTTCCAAGGTGATGGTCCTAGTTTATAATCTCCTCAGAATATAAATATTCTACCTGGTCCATATCTTCACCAACACTGAATATTTCTAGTTTTTTCCATTGCACGTGTTTTGATGGCAGGTAGTCTTCACTTGCAGTTCAGGGAGAGTCAATGAACTTGGGCTCTCATGGCGTATTTACCTTTTGGATACCCTCTTTCCTCTATGATGAAATGCTGGTTCAAGTATCTTCCCAATTTCAATATCTATCATTCTTTTTAATGATTAATTTCTGTTTTTGTGTTTTGTGACTATAAAGATGCTTACATAAAAGATGTATATATTCCCTATATGAGTTCTTGGTCAAATCGGTAATCATGTATGGTGGCTTAGATGAGAAATGGCCCCTGCAGGCTCATGTACTTGAACACTAGGTTCCCAGTTAGTAGCACTGTTTGGGGAAGTTTAGGTGGTACAGCCTTGCTAGAGGAAGTCTGTTACTGGGGGTGGGCTTTGAGATTAAACAGCCTTGCCCTACATATAGTTTGCTCTCTCTCTGCTTGCCACTGAAGACTGAGTTCTCAGCTTCCTGATCCTGCCACCATGCCCACCACTTGCTGCCATGCCTCCTAGCCATGAGGGACTATAATCCCAAATAAACTTCTTCAAGTTGCCTTGGTCATGGTATTTTATCACAACAACAATGAAGTAACTAATACAATATGTATATGGAAAACATCTTCATCTTGTCTGTGATTTGCCTGCTAACTCTTTTATTTGTATCTTTTAAGAAGTACATCCTAGTTTGCCTGAGTCTTTTCAGGATAAAATAATTAGTATTTTGGAAAGCAGAAATGAGCTGAAGATAAGACAACTTCAGAAGTGACGTTAAGGATGAATTTGGAGAGGTGATGGGACACAATAAGCTAAGAGAGGGGGTACAGGAGCATCCCAGGTAGAGGAAAGACATGAAGTAAAAATTTAAGACCATTTAATGCTCTGAAACCATTTGACCATAGCAGATAATCGGGACAGTGTTGGGTGTGTGTGTGTGTGCGCACGCGCGTGTGTGGGGGGGGGGGCAGGCAGGCGGGCAAGTGGGTGGCACAGGGGAAGCCTATGAGGCTGGAGTAGATTTTAAAGGATGCTGATTCCACATTTTGATCACTGAATTCATCCTATTCTGGCTGTAATACATCACATCCATGGCTTTCAGTGGACTAATGTGCTGCAATGGACCTTCCTTTTTGGGTTTTCGAGACAGGGTTTTTCTGTGAAGCCCTGGCTGTCCTGAACTCACTGTGTAGACCAGGCTGACCTTGAACTCAGATATCAGTCTGCCTCTGCCTCATGAGCACTGGGACTAAAGGTGTACACCAGTACCACCTGGTGCAATGGGCATTTCTTTCCTTCATCTATGCAACATCTACTCTGCTTCTCTTTATAACAGCTGTCTTGTTTTTCTTCCAAGGGACAGTGTCTTGGTTTGGGTGAGAATGGCCCACATAAGTTCATATATTTGAATACGTGGTCCCCAGTTGGTAGAGCTATTTGGGAAGGATTAGGAGGTGTAGCTTTGTTAGAGGCGGTATGCCACTGGGGTGGGCTTTGAGGGTTTCAAAGCTCATACCATTCCTATTAGCTCACCCTCACATGCCTTGTACTTATAGATAAGACATGAGCTCTCAGCTGCTCCAGTACCATGCCTGTCTGACTGCTGCCGTGTTTCCAGCCATGATGGCCATGAATTCTAACCCTTTGGAACTGTAAACCCTCTATAACTCTTTCTTCTATATGTTGCCTTGGTCATGGTGTCTCTTCACAATAGAAAAGTAACTAAGACAGATGGTGTGTTGTTTGGTAGAAATGACTGTACCCACTCCTAGCTCAATGGGAACGTGACACAGCCTGGTCCAATCAGATCATCATAGGTTTTTAATTGGCAACGGCATGTGACTCAATCAGACACAATATAAGACTCATGTCTTTTATCTTTGGAAAGATAAAAATTACAAGTTGTCCTTTGGGGCTTATCAGAGAATAGTTTGTAACTCTATCAATGCTTGCTGCCAGCTAGACTTTATAGGACTTGACTCTGCCTGAAAAACAGAGTTACATTAGAGGAGACTCGGGATACTTTGTCCTTGTGATATTATCTGTGTCCCTGGATTCAGGCATGTCTTGAGTTTCTGCCACGTGAGCCTACTTTAAGCATGTGGTTTAACCAAGTATGATTTAATTTTCGTTTATAATCAAGGGTTCTGACTAATGTGAAGGAAGAAAATGCAGTTGAAATAGTCACTTCGTGATGCTGCATGACATATCAGTTTGATAATGATGAGAGCAGAGTCAATAGGCAGACAAGAAAAGAACAAGACTGTCACATGACATACTGTTGGATCTGGTCCTCATAACTCCTGTGAGGTCCTTGCTCAGATCCCCTTTTTGATGGAGAAATTGAACTACTGGAATACAAACTCACCACACAACTGTTAAGTTCACACTTGTGTAGTCTTGAACTCAAGCCATTTGCCTCTAAATGTAGTGTTCTTTCCATTACTCTGGGGACAACAGCCCTCACAGTCAAGTTACTAACATAATAAATGTCACTATATATCTATAAATAAATTATGATCTTGGCCATGCTCTCCTTTAAAACTATTTGGTAGTAAAGAAATTCCAGGTGAAATACAACTTACCCTTATCTTGGTAGGGCCTGGTCAGCATCACATCCTCGGGGAAGAGCCTGTTCAGAGTGATGTCAGTCATGTCAAGGAGAGCTGGAGCACTTCTTCTGTCCTCATGGCCTTCTTCTGGTGTCCCTTCATAGACACCTGCCTAAACACAGATAACAGGGAGAGCAGTGCTGGGGCTGATTGTCAAATCAGTTCATTGCTCATGCACTCTGGGCTTCAGAATGTGTTTCTTCGTGAGAACAACTCTTAATTATTACAGGTTGCTGAGTGCTGTCTTACTAGAGCCTACATCCTCCCAGAGTCCATGCCATGTCCTTCACTTATTTCTGAAGAGCCAATGGATGCCTGGCAGAGTCAGGCCTATGGGAAGGCCGACTCCAAGTCAGGCTCTTTTTTCCATCTCAACCATCATGGCATCCCGTGAGAAGAAATACCACTAGTCCTCCTGATAAAGAACTAGGCAGCTCAAATAACTGATGATGGGTTTCATGATTAGTAATCTACTGAGAGAGGGCTTAGCCCTACATCCCTGTTCTCACCACCTGTAAGGGGGCTTCTGGGTAGCCCTCCTTCCCTCCAGTTTACCTGACATTTGCCTTCTATCTACTTCTCCCGTACTCCTTCTCAAGTCTGTGTTTCCTTATCTATGAGATCTATATTGAATGTAAGACAACGTGAAAAGCTCTGGAAGTAGGCCAGGCAATGGACTGAGCATCCCAGACATTGGTCATGGTGAACACTCACAGGAAATTAGGGTGTAATAGGATATTACTTATGGAAGTGTTCACAGCCATAGCAACAGAGGATGGAGAGAGAGATTTCTCCTTTCCATTGGGAGGCTGAATGTGGGAAATCTTCCTAAAGCAGAACTCATCAAGCTCTATCTTTTAAAAGGTAGAGCTTTTAAACATACCTTTTAACATAGGTAGGAGACTGATAGAAGGGGACAGGAATATCTGGCAGATTAATCAGAATGAGCAAAGATATGGGCTATTTGGAGAAGTGTTAATGACCTAATATTAACGGAAGGGGTAGTGTGGAAGCTGTGACAAGAATTAAGCTAAGGGAAAATGGAGAAGAAATAGGAGAGGGAAGGCTGAAGATGAGGCTCAAAAGACACATGGGGGCGGGCTGAATTATGAATGTTCTTACATACACCACAAGGGGTTGGGGTTTTATTCCTTAGCTTTGTAAGAGAGGCAGTGGCTGACACTGATCAGATTTGTATTTGAGAAAGACCATGTTCTGAATTACATCATGAGTCCTAGGACACCGATACCTCGGAAGGGTGGTCAGGATATGAGTCCTCTCGCTTTTGAGGTTCTAATTCCCATGGCTGTTTTTCCTTCACATTGTTTTCTTCGTCCTTAGGTCTAGGGCTGAAATAGGAAGATGCCAAGGAAAAGTAAGGACTTACATGTAGATGGTAGCTTGGCCTAATCCTAATGAGATGACTGAGAAAAGTGAATCTTTCTTTAAGATGAGAAATCAGGATCAGATCAACCAGACAGATAGCTTATATGAGCTTCTGCCTGTTCCAACCACTGGAAGTATCATTTTTTGCTTAAACCCTTTTAGTTCTCTAGTACCCGTAGGGTGCACTCTAAGTCCTCCTGTGGTCTGCCACTTTTCTTCCTTCCCAATTCTGTCTCTCTTCGTTCCTTCCCTCCACGTCTGTTTGGGTGTGGATTCTCACAGTTTCCCCCAACCCACCAGCTTATTTGATCATCTTGCTCTTTTTATTAGCTAGTAATGTTTCCAAACATGCCATTCGCATCCTACATTGCTAACAAATCTAAGTTCTCTTCTGTCTAAGTCACAATACTTGCGAGTCCTCCATGGATACCCTGGAGTACCATGTTGACTTCCTATCCCCTCCATTTTGCCCGTCTGTTTTAGATTACCGCAAGTTGTCTATGGCTCTATCTTCAATTGCCCCTCTTTGGTTTGTCCACTAGAGTTGGCTGCATGAATATAGCATGGGCTACGATGACAAGAACAAGGACAGTCAGACAGGGTCACTGAGAACCTGCTTTGCACTGGGTGTCTTACAAGGCCCTGGGGAAACAGGACCAGTCCATGCACTGGGAATATAGCCAACCCGCAGCGGGAAAACGAATTCAATCATGAGTCATAGGTGGATAGACTATGCTTTCATTTTAGAGATAAAACTTACCTCAGCTCTGGATGGAGAAAACTCCTCCAAGGCTGAAAACAAAGAGGAAAACGGTCATTTCTGTGAGGTTACCCAAAGCAGGCTCTGCTGTTGGTTATAGATCATCAGGTGACGTGATCAAGCGGGAGGTGAAGTCTCAGGATGTGGCCAGAGCAGGCCATGACCACAGAGCATTCTATGGACTCCTGCGTGTAGGGCTGAAGCTCACACAGAAAAGAAAGCAGTGTTTCTGAAGGTGCAGTGCTTGTAAGTTACAGCACATAACATGACTTGGACAGTTTTCTCTGCCTCCCTTTCCAGGCATGCCCCTGAAGGAGAAGAACTTCGGGATGTACAGCTCATGGCATCCGGGCAGTTTCTGTTGCCAAAGGTCAGTGTGTGAGTCTTGCTTGGATGGCGCCCTAACTACATGCTCTCTGATCAACATTCCACCCTTAAATGGCAGAGATTTAGTTTTTGTTAAGATTACATCCCAGTGGTCACAACGTAACAAAAACCCCCTTCCCCTTAATCACTGGTCCCACATCTGTTGTCATTAATTGTTTGGAATCTAGCCAAGAACCCTGAAGAAAACAGAAAATAAGAATCTGAAAGTAGTCTCCACAGCCTAGATAGCCCTTAGAGGGGTGCCCTGCAGGCCTCAGTTCAGTGACTAGTGGTTCTTCCAAGAATTCTAGCAAATCAGTACCAGTAAACAAGTCGCATGGAACCTTTTTAAAATACTTTGAATGTTAATTACTGGCTGCTTAATAGCTCTGAGCCCTCGAGTCATCGTTTATAGTTGGAGGCAGGGGTACTGACACCCAGGGTAATCTCGGGGACTGAATGTTGTTGTATAATTCTTGATCAAATAAAGGGCTCCCTGCTAGACACCAACATGCCAGCAGGAGGCAGACTGGGTAATTGCCAGAAAGGAGGACAACCACAGAAAATAGTCTGATGTGAGGCAACCAGGCCTTCTGCAAGGATCCAGGAGTATCTCGTCAGATCATGAACTGTGCTCACACAGCCCCGCAGCCAAGTCATCAAAAAAGATGACATCGGACTCTGCTTGCCCAGCTTGAAAACAAAATGTGCCCACTGAGGGTGGACTAGACCATTAACTGACCCCACAAAAGTGCTCAGGAAGTGCCTACTGTATGTGTCAGACACTGTACTAAGAGCTCAGACACTTCAGTGCTCTCTGTGATTTGAAGAAGTACTGGTCCCCCCATTTACTGAACATCTGCTGTGGCAGACACAGTGATAAAACAAGCTTCCTGTCCCCACGGGGAACATTCCATTTACAGAGGAGTGGTGATTCAGAGAGCTGAATGCCAAGTTCCAGGTCCTCCTCAACACACCATTCTATCAGTGCTTGCCTATGCTCCCTCACAAGGGCTCCAGATGTAGGTATTCTATTCTTCCCATTGTACAGGTGTCCCATACAATGTCCTTGTTGACCAACATTCAAGGTCATAGCCAGGAGCTATGACTAAGGCCAGTAGCAATTCTACTTGGGACCCCAACTGAATTGCTACATCACTTCCAAGGTGGCATTTAGTACCAAACTGGCAAGAGCCCAGGAAGTATGCTTCTGGGCTCTGTTTTCTTGAAAGCATAAGATATATAAATTTGATTGTCCTCAAGGACATTTCTCTCTGAAAGAGATGATTATTAAAGGTCATTTGCCACAGACCACAAGAGATAAGGGTCCAGGAATCAATTCAGACCATGTCTGCCCATCTCAGTACACACCTTCTAATTCTGTATTAAAGGCCTGGGGTTCAGAACCCTGACCACTAGAACCTAGAAAAAGCCTGCTTCAAATAAGGAGCTTTCATCTGGCTGGAAAGGACCCTAGACTCACATCTGTTGGGAATGTGCTACTCTGAATCACACAGCATCAGTAAGGACAGGAGAAGCAATACCTTTTGGAGTTCTTCAATTTCAATTTCATAAGTGGCTAAAATAAACAAAAGATATTTCAAGTCAGTTTATACACTAATTTCGTACAATAGTCAGGATTAACATCATTTATATGATTGCAGAGTCCAGTTTTCTCACCCTTCAGAGCATCAAGGTTTGAGTTCTGTGGGGATTTCCAGAGTGGAATTTATAGCCTATTTTGAACACATAAGAAACCACATCTTAAGCTTCCTGATTTAGTAAATAGATACCTACATCCTGCTTAAAAGATATTATCAAAAATCAGTGGTAGCACTTAGGAGAGAAATGCGAAAGGTAGGTAGGTAGGGGTGTGTGTGTGTGTGTGTGTGTGTGTGTGTGTGTGTGTGTGTGTGTGCAGACTACTAGGAACCCGAGTCTAACTTAAGAGATAATTGCCAGGTCCTGCCCCAAGTACTTTGTTTCCTAAACACAGCTTGAAAGAGGACATAAATATCTCCTGACTTTCCTGATGGTTCTGGGAGTGCGACTTAATGAAATCATGACTTCCTTAATTATTAACAAATATAAGTAGTGGCGAGAATTGGCACCAAATTTGAGTCCTGCCACTTTATTCCTGGGGGATTCAGATGAATTCCCATGAGCCTCGGGTTGTTCATCTGAGAAACTGGCTCATCAGTACCTCCTCCCAGATAGCGATTAAAATGATGTCTATAGGACACTGGGCATTGCATGAAAAGGGTCACATTTTCCAGAAAATTGCTTCTCATATGCTTGTTGCTTGGCAAACATTTATGAAATTCTGAAAGTGCAGAGCAGGCAGGGTTTCTGCTCTGCTTCTTCTGCTATTGTCTTGAAATGGATCAAAAAATGCCCCATTGCTCAGCTCTTAATGTAAACATATCATTCACTGACAAAATAAGTGTAACCCTAGTTTCCCCTAAAATTCAAGTTTTCTTAGATCTAAAATTCTATGTGCATCATTACTAATATAGTTCCACATAAGTAAATGCAGATGTTCATCTTTAGTGACTTTTAGAGGAAGCTACTTTATGCCCCTTGTTTTAATTTTTTGTTTAACACACACCCTTTTAAAAACATCAATCTGTTTATGGGGCTAGAGAGATGACTTAGCCATTAAGAGCACTTGTTGCTCTTGCAGAGGACCTGGGTTCGAGTCCCAGCACCCACATGATAGCTCAGAACCACCAGCAACTCCAGTTCCAGGGGATCTGACAGCCTCTTCTGACCTCCATGGGCACCAGGCACACACATAATGCCCAGACATACATGGAGGCAAAACACTCATATCCACAAAGTAAAATAAATCTGAAAAATTTAAATCTACTTATGATTCAGTTTTCCCCATATCAATTTTAAGTATTGCCTCATCTCGACTCTTTAAAAAGATAATCTTCTCTTTGATGTATCTGTCTGTGCTCTCCATAGAATTAACAAATTATGATCTCACTTGCTTTCCCTTAACCGCCATGTAGAATATCAGTGCATGTTATGCCTTAGAAATCACAAAACCAGGGCTTGCAGATTTCCTGGGGATGCTTGCTCCAACAAGCAGGAAAAGATCACACACATTCAACTGAGGATGCCCGTGCGGCGTCAAAGCCAAGGCTCTCTATTACTCCAAGGTAAGAACACAAGGCTTATGTTTTGTTGATACTCATGGGAGACCTGCCCTTTCCTAAACAGAAATGGAGGTGATGTGGATTGGGGGTGGGGGTAGGAACAGAAGAGTAGGGGAAGGGACTGGGAAGAGAGGAGGGAGGGGAAACTGAGGCAGGAATATAAAATAAATAAATTCATTAAGAAAAAGAACACAAGGCTTGAAAAAAAAAACAGCAAAAAGGTGCAGATGTGAGGGTTCCAAGGAAGGAAAGGGGAGGGGAAAATGATATAATTGCAATCTCAAAAATAAAAGAAAGGGAGGGTGGGCTGTACTCCAAAACAATCAGCAGGGACTAGGAATTGTAACAAGTTTTGACCGACAGCTTTGGAGTCCTTGCTCACTTTCTGTGCAGGGGCCTTTAACTTGCCGGCTCTGACATGGCTTTACCAGGGTGGCAGAAAAAGAGAAAACTCCAGAACAGTTTCCTCGGCCACTTTCCAACTGCAGAGATTCATGGTCTGGAGACCTTTCACTTCTCCATGTACGACATCCCATGTCATCTTAGACAAGTCTGTCTTTTACATTAGGAGGTGAGATGACTCCAATTAATGTTAAGTAATTCAGTAATATAAATCAGCAAGCATCTTTATAGTCTAGGCATTATGCTTCCTTTTGATACTCAAACTTTACCGATATGGAAACCCACACTCAGGATAGTGAAGATGCTTGCTGAAGGCCACTGAAGAGAAGCAGCTTCCCAGCTTAGAACTTCATGGTCTGAAGGTGTCCCCAAGGCTCTCCAAGACCCCTCAAGAATTCCCTGGCACCAGGAGGCATAAGGGCACTGATGGTCTTGATGACATCCGCGGATAATTATGTAATTTCCAGAACAGCCTGAACCCTGTGATCCAAGACTGAGCTCTGTAATGGTGGGCACTGTGTGAGCTATGATTCTAAGCTATTGGGTTTGTTTCAAGGGACAGAATCACTGATGGGAAAACAGACACCAATTACTATATCCTCCCCTTCCCGTCTGCTCCCTAACCCCACCCCCACCACTCCTTTCAAAAAGAAATTAGATTCCTCACTTTTGAGAGAAACATTAAATTAAATTTTATAAAAGGTGTGAGAATTAGGCTCCTGTTTGACGTTATTTTTTTAACCTATGGATACTTAAGTACTCTACCACTATTTGTTAGAAGGTAGCTTCATTGGGTTGCTTCTCCATCTTTGTAAAAGGGGAAACAGGAAAAGAATGGTTTTGTGCATTTACGCCTGCCTGTCTCTGGTTTCTCAACTTCTTTCCTCTACACCAAGGCCACATGATCTTTGTCACTGAAGTTATCGGTCTTGCAATCAGGTGGCTGGTCCTGGCCACATTTTCTTTCTCAAAACTGTCTGCAGCTATTTTAAGTCCCTCAGCATTTCCATGTAAATTTTAGAATAATCCTGTCTATAGCTACAAAACACCTTGCTGAGATATTTATAGGAACTGCCTTAAGCCTATGAGCCACTTGGGGAGAAGTGATGTGTGTGTGTGTGTGTGTGTGTGTGTGTGTGTGTGTGTGTGTGTGTGTGTTTACTGTCAGTTTTACTCTATTGGGTCTTCTAATCCACAAACACAATATGTCTTTTCACTCATTTGGATTAGATTTGATTTATTTAATCCAAATTTTATACTCTTTAACACTTAACTCTTATGCATGCTGTGACAAATTTAAGTCTACACATTTATCTCTTGGAAAGAAAACTTAAAATGTATTGTACTTTTCCAATTTTAGCACCCATGTGCACATTGGTAGTACATAAAAACACAATTGTGTTTATTAGTTCTTGGCGGTGGGGAGCGGGGGTTGTTGCTCTGATAGGTTCTTATAAACCCTTAGGAGTTCCTATAGATGAAGATGTTATCTTTCTTACCTTTCATTTCCTTATTTCCCTCTCTCTGGCTAGAAATCTTAGCTCTACATTGAGTGAGAGTAGTAGGTGAGGGCATTCTTGCCTTGTTTCGAGTTTTGAAGAGAGAGCAGTCCCTTCTTTACCACCAAGTAACATGCTCTGCAGCCTCCCTGTGAACATCCTTTATCAAAGCGAGGGAGTGCCTCTTCCCTTATTTTTCCAAGAATCATTATGTTATGAACAGGGTAGAATTTTGTCCAGTGTCCTTTCTGAATCTATTGTGTGATTTTACTGTTTCACTCTGTCACTGTGGTGGGTGACACTGATTGGTTTGTGGATACTGAGCTTTGTATCTCTGAAACAAACTGCACTTGATGATGCTTGCTGAATACTATTGCTAATATCCTGTTTTACTGGTCTTTATGGCTACTCTCGGAAGATCAAGGCTTGCCGTGCTAGCCTTTAGTTTTATTATCAGGCTTATGCTAACTTCATGAGACATGCCAGGAACTGGTTGCCTCTATTTTTCTCGAAGATATTGCAAAGCACTGGTGTTAGCTCTTAAGAGTTTGCAAGCATGTTTCACTGAAATCAGACTCTGGATGCAGACTCTCTTTGGGGAACTTGTATGAGGTGTGGGTGCATGTACGTATGTATGTATGTATGTATGTATGTATGTATGTATGTATGTATGTTCTCATGTATGCAATGTGTGTTGGAGGTGTGCATGTGTGTATGTGTGTTTTCCTGTATGTGGACACACAAGTGTGTTGGAGGTGTGCATGTGCACTTGGAGGCCAGAGACTGCTATTGGGTATCCTCCTTAACAGCTCTTCATTTTACTTTCTGAGGCACATTCTCTCAATGAACCCAGAGCTCACCATTCTTGGAGATCCCTGCCTCTGCCTCCCAAATGCTGCAATTATAGGTAGAAGCCACATCTCCCAGCTTTCATCTGTTCCTGGGAATTCAAACTTCAGTCTTCATACTTACATCGCAAGCTCTCTACCCTCAGAACCAGGTCCTTAGTCCCTATTTTGGGGAACTTTTCAAATTCTAAGTTCAGATTTTTCCTAAGGGTTACAGGACAATTCAAATTATTTTGGGTGATCTGTGGTAGTCTGAACTTTTAAAGGGATTATTTCATTTTTGACTAAGTTGCCAAATTCATGTATGTACAGTGCTTCCTTAATCCTTAGTGCCCATGGGTCTGTGAGGCTATCCCTGCTTTATTCCTGAGATTGTTAATTTTCATCATTAGTCTTGCTACAGATTTGTCAATTCCATTGATCTTAGTAAGGGGATGGGACATGTCACAGAAATCCTCCTGACTGCTGCCTATAGTTCCCTAGTTTCTCAAGTCTTATCTGGTCTATCCTCTATCCTAGTCTACCACAAAGATGTCCTACTGGCAGGGATAGCCTTGGCCACTTCCATCCCCTCCCACCTGACTCTCTGCTGTTCCACAGTCATTTCTTAGTTGGACCAGGTCTCATTTTCTGAGACCTTTCTGACTCTTTAGTCATCAGCCCTGGCCTACTTGGTGGCATTACTCCTCAAGTGCAGCAAAGGACTCTTCAGAAAGGCCTAAAGAGAGGCTTGGATTAATAATTTCTCCTTTAGGTTCCTCAAGTGATGCCCCTGGAAGGCCCACCTTTGGAATTTGTGTCCAGGAGTTAAGAAATGGAAATCTCCTGCCCAGCTTTCCGTAGTCAATCCTCAGCTTTACCCACTAGAACAAGTAGCCCTGCATGTGTGAAACATCCATACACCCTCCTGTGAAGCCCAGCTTGTCAAGAGGAAGACAGATCAAGGGAGAATCCCTGACCAGGACCTTGGTGAGGCATTTCCGTAATGGTAGGTTCTGGGTAAGGGAGTCTCAGGGGTTCAGAGAAAAAAGGTGTAGGCTCAGACTCAAGCTTCCCCTCAGCCCTGTGAGCCTTTAGTCTTGTAGAAAGTCATTCAGTGGGATCCTGCCCACATGGGGTCCCAGCCTCTCTAGTCAAAGTGTGGTGGACAGGCCAGCAGCACCACCTGAGTGGTGAACTTGTTAGAAATTCAGGCTCCAAGGCCACATACCAGAGCTGTAGAACCAGAATCTGTATTTTAAGAAGATCCCAAGGATCAATACAGATGTTAGAAAGTGAAAAGCCCTGCTCTATTCCTATGGCTAATATTCCACAAACCACATGGGCACATTGGGTTTTTTCACAAGTGATCTGATTTATTCCATTTCAAATGTTATCAGGGCACAAGGGCAACTGTCTGACTTCTTAGACTTTTAGAACCTCTCTGTAGCAGGGTGGGCAATGAATGAAAAACAAAACAAAAAGCAAGCAACAACAAAAATCCTATGTCAGACATTAATAATCAATTGCAAAACTTCCATCTCATGCCTGAATCTACCCTCTAAATTGTAAGTGTTCAAGGCAGCCTTTGCTGATAATAGACTTTGCCCAGTAGAATTTTCCAGTAGTTATTCAATTTCTCACTCTTGGAGAGTGAAATGTGTTGTGGAATATTATTTTAACCGTGTAAAGTTTGTTATATTTGTTTGTGCTGCATTTGTTTAATTATGTAAAGATGTGCTGCATTTGTTTTACCTTGTCTGCCTAAGGCACCTGATTGGTCTAATAAAGAGCTGAACAATCAATAGCTAGGCAGAGAAAGGAAAGGTGGGGCTGGCAGGCAGAGAGAATAAACAGGAGAAGAAATCTAGGCCTGGGAGAAGAACAAGAGAAGGAGAAGAGGAGAGAATGAGGGAGATGCCCAGGGCCAGCCAGGCAGCCATCAGTCAGCGAATATGAGAAGCAGTGAAAGTAAGATACACAGAAAGAAAGTAAAAAGGCCTTGAGGCAAACGGTAAAGAGAAACCAGTTAAATTTAAGTTAAAAGAGCTAGCCAGAAACAAGCCTAAGCTAGGCTGAGCATTCACAACTAGTAAGTCTCCATGTCATGATTTGGGAGCTGGTTGGTGGACCAAAAGAAAAAAGCCTGCCACAGAAATGACAATATATCTTCATGTTTTATGTTACAAACTTTCTAAGTATATATTCCAGAACAATGGCTTCTTTCCTGGAACCTAAGTCTTCTTGTCTGTACAGCAATAATTGAGCAAGAAGACCTTCTGGAGCCTCCTTGAAGGAAGATAAGCTCTCCTGTGTAAGATGCAGCTTAGATTTATGGAAAGGGCATGGTGTGTCCAGACAGGCTTTGCCTGTTCTGCACTGTTGCTTGGCCACACAGTACTTGGGTCACTAAGTACAGCTCAGCTTCTCTAATCTTCAGTCTCCTGTCTCTTGCAGTGAGGGATGGAAGCATTCAATCTGCAGGTATCTGCACAGAAGAACTAGCAGAGAAATACAATCCATAGTGCTGGGTCTGTAAGTCCTGCTATGTATTGTAGCACTAATATTTACAGCTTCTATAGAGAATTGAATAAGGCTGTTTGTAGAACAAAGACATTGAACCTTGCAGTAATGTTGTGTCTCAGCTTCTCATTCCTTTTCTCTGGGCATCTCCTTTGCACAAAACGTTCTGAGCATCACCAGAGGCTGGAGGATTTAGCTCTGGACTCAAGAGCTACTATATAAATCCCCTTTCTTAATTAGATTGAACACAAAGTCTAATTCTCATGGTGTGTCATCTCGTTTTCTACACACTAAGTAACTGTGGGAATGCTATGATAAGCGAGGTGAGATTTCCTTAAGAGAAGTGAGAAAAAATTGAATCACACTGTCTTGACTTTTCTTCCTACACACCTACAAAGGGCAAAGCAGTTAAGATGATTAGAGATGAGAAGAAATGGCAGAAAGGAAGAGGCACTCAGTAGGAGTCACTTATTAGGAGTCCAGATCAGTGCTGATGCCCAGCTGGACTGATACATATTGTTAAGAGACAAGAGATGGGAGAGATTTAAAAAAGGAAATAAGATGGCAGAGCAGAATGAATATGAAATCTTAACATATCATTAGTTATAGGGAGAATACCATCCTGACACGTTTTTATTCTGTGTAGGGTTATAATATTAATTGGCTTAGCATACTTACCATCAGCCGTTTCTCCTGCAGCACATGGGTTAATGGAGTTGCAAGAGTGACTCAAATATGAAATTGTTATGTCATAATTATGTGATTCTTCCAACTCAGCCCTGAAAAGAATGGAGGAAGAAAAGGTTACTTGAACTAACACATTCCTTGACTCTGACCAGGGAAGCAGGTAGGCTAACTGCAAATCTTCACCTCTCCTCTGCTGCTCCAAGTCCAATCCCCCAGTCTCATCTCCAGCTGTGTAGCAGACCACCTGCTGCAGCCTCCCTTCCCTCCTTGCCTGCATTCTCAGGGGACTAAGCAGATTGTGATGGAACATCTACTTCCCTCCTTCCTCAGCACCCCTTTCTAGAGTCATCCTCATTCCTAAGTGTCAGCTCCCAATACCTAAAACACATTTTATCTGGAACTCCCCTCCCCGGTGGCCACATCTAGCAGGATATCAGAAGAATTTCCTATCAGGGATCACAGCCACCACACCCTCCTAAGAACCAGAGAAGGCAATAGGAACAAAATACCCACCCAACAAACACAAGACCAGTGTATCAACACCTACAATTGCAGTCTTCCCAAACCTGAATGCCTAGAAGCCAGCATAAAAAACAAACAAACGAAACAAAACAAACAAACAATAACAGCCAGGACAATATGTCTCCACTAGAGGCCAACAACCCTACCACAGCAGGCCTTGAGTACCACACAACATAGCTGAAGCACAAGACAAAGACATTAAAATAGCCTTTATGAATATGATAGAGGTCCTTAAAGAAGAAACGAATATATCTCTTAAGGAAATCTGTGAAAAGACAAAGAGTAGAAAGAAATGAATAAAACAGTTCAAGACCTGAAAGTGGAAACAGAATCAACAAAGAAAACTGAGGGAAATCTGGAAATGAAAAATTCAGGACCTCAAATAGAAACCTCAGATGCAAGCCTCAGCAACAGAACACAAGAGACAGAAGAGAAAATCTCAGGCATTGAAGACACAATAAAAGAAATTAATACCTCCGTCAAAGAAAATGTTAAATCTAAAAAAAATCCTGTACAAAACATCCAGGAAATCTGGGACACTATGAAGAGACAAAACCTAAGAATAATAGGAATAGAGGAAGGAGAAAAAACACAGGTCAAAGGCCCAGAAAATATTTTCAACAAAACTGTAGAAGAAAACTTCCCTAACTGAAAGGAAGAGATGCCTGTCAAGGCACAAAAAGCTTACAGAATACCAAACAGATTGGGTCAGAAAAGAAACTCTCCTTGGAGCATAATAATCAAAACACTAAATGTACAGAACAAAAAAAGAATATTAAAAGCTGCAAGAGAAAAAGATCAAGTAACCTATAAAGGCAGACCTATTAAAATTACACCTGACTTCTCAATGGGGACTTTAAAAGCCAAAAGGGCCTGGACAAATGTGCTGCAGACTCTAAGATGCTGCAGCAGCCAGATCAGACTACTATACCCAGCCAAACTTTCAAACACAATTGGTGGAAAAAATAAGACATTCCATGATGAAAACCAAATTTAAGCAATATCTATCTACAAATCCAGTGCTATGGAAGGTGCTAGAAGGAAAACTCCAACTTAAAGAGGTTAACCACAGTCAAGAACACACAAGGAATAAATAATCCCAGACCTATAGCTGAAGTTTTTTTGTGTCCCACCTGGTCCATGGTCAGGACAAATCTCTCTCACCTGCTAGTCCTGCAGCCACTTGGACCCAAGTAAACACACAGAGGCTTATATTAATTAAAACTGCTCAGCCATTAGCTCAGGCCTACCACTGACTAGCTCTTACATTTAAACTAACCCATAATTCTTATTTATGTTTAGCCACATAGCTTGATATCTTTTCTCAATTCTGCCTTCACATCTTGCTTCCTCTGTGTCTGGCTGGCAACTCCTGACTCAGCCTTCCTGTTCTCAGAACTCTCCTCTCTGCTTATGCCACCTATACTATACTTCCTGCTTGACTACTGGCCAATCAGCATTTTATTTATCAACCAAATCAGAGTAACACATTCACATTATACAGAACAATATCCACAGCACAGAGCAGCAAATCAAAAGAAGGGAAACACACACACACACACACACACACACACACGAAACACACACACACACACATGCATGCATGCACACACCAGCAAAATAACAGGAATCAATAAACACTGTTCACTGATACCTCACTATCAATGGCCTCAATTTTTCCAATAAAAAAAGATGCAAACTAACAGTGTGGATGGGAAAACAAGATCCATCCTCTGTTGTATCCAAAAAACATACCTTAACATCAAGACTAGACATCACCTTGGGGTAAAAGGATAGAAAAAGATATTCTAAGCCTAAAAAGCAAGCTGATGTAGCCATTTTAATTAACAAAATAGACTTCAAACCAAAATTAATCAGAAGAGATAGGGATGTGCACTACATACTCATCAAAGGAAAAATTCACCAAGAGGACATTGCAATTCTTAACATCTATGCACCAAACACAAGGGCACCCAAGTTCATAAAGAAAAACCACTAATTAAATCACAAATTGACTCTCACACACTAATAGTGTGAGACTTTAATACTCCACTCTAACCAATAGACAGGACATCTAGAAGTCTGAAAACCACACAGAGAAATGCTGGAGCTAACTGGCATTATAAACCAAGTGGACCTAACAGATATTTACAGAATATTTCATCCAAACACAAAAGAAAACACTTTTTTCTCTGCACCTTATGGAACATTCTCCAAAATTGACCACATACTTGGATACAAAGCAAGTCTTGGTAGATACAAGGAAATTGAAATGACACCCTGCATTCTATCTGACCACAGTGGGTTAAAGCTGGATATCAACAATAAAAATAACAGAAAGCTTGTACACTCATGAAAATTTCACAACTCACTACTGAATAAAAACCTGGGTCAAGATAGAAATTAAGAAAGAAATTAAAGACTTTCTAGAATTTAATGGAAATGAATACACAACATTCCCAAACTCAATGGACACAATGAAAGTGATTCTAAAAGGCAACTTCACAGCACTAAGTGCCTACATAAAAAACTGAAGAGATCTCATAAATTCTCCCATCTCTAACCCAGAAGCTACTTCCAATTGATAACTACTTGCAAATGAAAATTTCATTTTATCCGTGGGAGTCTCACTGGGGAAACAAACTACTCTTAAGGGTAGGCCCCATGTTCAGCAGTAGATGGTCAATAGAAAACATGGCATCTTTAGAGGTTCCTTCTTTCACAATGTCGTGTCAGAGCTTTTTTTTTCAATTTTTTTATGTTATGTTATTATTTTTATTATATATATATATTTCTCTTTTTACACTACAGGTCCTCTGTATATATATTATAGCTTCTAGTTTAGTGTTTTTATGGGATTCCGGCATGTGTGAACGAATGGGTCTCTGTTTCTTGTGCCTTCTCTTTGGCTTTTTTCTGGTTCTTCTGTCCTATTCTGATATATTAGTTTCTGTTTTCTCTTATTTTATTTTATTATATTATTATCCCTTAGATGCATGTTTGTTTTCCAAGGAGAGCAGGAAGGAGGTGGATCTGGATGGGAGTGAGTGGAGAAGAAGTGGGAGGAGTAGAGGGAAGGAAACTGAAATCAGGATATATCATGTGAGAAAAAATATTTTCAATTCAAGGAAAAATTAAAAAACGCCATGTCTTCAAACACATTTAAAAGCTCTTTCTATGTTTTTCCTCATTAGAGAAATCATACTGGGGTGTCTATGGACTTACACAGATGTGGAAAGAATGCACCCTCCCCAAAGTACAGGGACTCTCAATGAAATACCATCACGCAAAGCATTACAGAGAGCTCACAAAGTTCACACAGGAATCAGTAAGGCAGAATCCCGGTGCCAGGTGGAGTGAAGAAACCCACAATAAGAAACTCAGTGAGAGCTGCTGAGACTCCCAGGAATCCTGAGGCCAGATAAAGAAAGTCTTCAGGTTAATGTCTAAGTCAGAAGGTCAAGCTTAGACACTTCTCACTGGGAAGCCAGAGCTGTACAGCCAGCATGAAGTCTATAGTGACAGATGCTGCCTGACCTATGGTTGGTTCTAGAAATACCTGCACATTCTCCACAGGAAATGAGCAAGAAAGCTTTCTCTCTGTGGCCACAGAGCTGGAATACTTGGCCAGAAGAAACCAGTAGCTCAAAACCCAGCACCAAGGACAGGTGTAGGGCCAGAATTCATTCATCCTCTGTGTTGCAGAGATCAACACTGACCCTGGACTTGAACTCCCGACTCTCCTTATATGAATAAGAGGTTTCCTGAAAAGGCTGCATCTGTATTGAAGTACTGCAGATGAACTGGATGGTTAGAGCTGTGCTTATGGAGAGTTGGGCTGTTACAGACTGAAATCCAAAGTTATCTTTCTTGGATATCTATTAATTTTTTTTTCCCCAGACTGGGTTTCTCTACATAGCCCTGGCTGTCCTAGAACTTGCTCTGTAGACCAGGCTGGCCTCAAACTTGAGAGATCCACCTGCCTTTGCCCCTCAGGTGCTGGGATTAAAGGTGTGGGCCACCACTGCCCAGCTATTTTTGTTTTAATTTTAAAGTTATATTTCTTTGTGTCTGTGTGTGAGAGAGAACACACATGTTACATCGCATGGGTGGCCATGAAAAGATAAGTTACAGGAGCTGGTTCTCTCCTTCCACCACGTGGGACTCAGGGATCAGACTCTGGCCATCAGGTTTATAGGTGAGAATCCTTCCACCATGTGGGACTCAGGGATCAAACTCTGGCCATCAGGTTTATAGGTGAGGACCTTTACCTGTAGAGTCAGCTCACCAGCCCCATAGTTCTCTCAAGAGCCATCTAGAACCCTCTTTTGTATTTGATCTAACATCACTTTGATTTATCAGGTAGGGATATTAGAAAGCATTAACTTAGCAAACCACCAGTGTCTACCACCCCAAAGTGAATACTGCTGCCATGCAGCATCCAAACCCTAGAGCACAGACTTCCTTGCTTCGCTTTTACCCACAGTGTCCCCCTCAATGTACGTGGCAAGTGTATTGATTTGTGGCTTTCCTTTGTTCTGTGTCTATAAAAGTTTCATGTAACTGATTCCTTAGGGAAGAATGCCATTTTGGGGTAACTCACACCCACATTCCTAGGCCACGCTCATTCATATGAGACTCATAGTAAACTATCTCTTACTCACTTAGGAGTGAGAGATGAGTTTGCATTACATTGTAAAGCAAATCTGGCATACCTGGATACAAATGTTCCATGTCCACAACATCTAAGATTCCAAAGGAAGTAATCCTCACTTAAAAGACGTTTATTGTCAAAACCCGAAAACCACAGAATAATGCGAGCCATCACAGAACAGTCAGAAGAGGTGAGCAAAGGACAGGTAAATTTACAAAAGTGTGCTTGAAGTATTCGAAGACATTCTGTGAATAATGGCAACTATTAGGTGAAAACAAGAGATCCCCAAAAAGAAGACTCTACATACTTACAGACAAGAGAAAGGAGTTATAGAAATCATAAAGACAATTCATTTGTATGTGTGCACATGTGTTCATGTGTATGTGGGTACACCTCTGTGTGCCTGAATGTGGAAGCCAGTGGTCAACCTTGGGCATCATTCCTCAGGTGTCATCTATGTTGCTCTTTGAGACAGGGACTCTCACTTGGCCATGAACATAATGGCTAGGTTGGCAGGCAAGAGATTTGCCTGTCATGAGATTACAAGTGTACCATCATGGCTGGTTATTTTATGTGGTTTGGGGGTGGGAGGGTTGAATTGGTCTCCGTGCTTACAAGGCAAAGCACTTTGCTGGACTGAGTCATTTCCCCAGCCCATAAATATAATTCCTGAGATTAATAAAGAAAATTAATGTGGGGGTACAATGGTGGGCTAGAAGCTGCCTTCATGTGACTCGGTTAAGGACAAGAGTGAGTTTAAGAAAGAATAGACCCTATTTCGAACAAAGTGTTGGAAAAAATAAAAAAAAAACATGTCCTCAAACACATTCAAAAGGGTATCAGATCCCTTGGAGCTGAAGTTCCAGGCAGTTGTTAGCTGACTGACAAGTGTGCTGTTTACAGAACTCAGTCCTCTGGGAGAGTGGCAAGTGCTCTTAACCTCGGGCCATCTCTTTCTTTTTGAGTCTTTATTTGCATATTCTCTACAATGTCTTTAAAGAAACAGGACTAGTTCCATTTTGCCAAAAAAGGAAAATTATCAATTCTAATGCTTTGGCAACTTTTCCTTTCCTACTTTTCTTCATCCCTCCTGTAGGAGATAATTGAGAGGAACTTTGCTAAATTAGAGTCTGTGCTGTGTATCTCATGCTCTGATGCCTTAATGATCTCATCAGATACACAGGAAATTAACCTTATTAATAAGAAACAGTTTGTGGAGGAATTGAAAGAGGTTATCTAATCAATTCCTGGCACAAATTTTGTCAGAAATGAGTAAGTATCTGAATTTAGATGATTATAAAGGAATTTAACCTCTTCTTCTAAGAAGAGGAGGATGGGGAGGAGAAAGAGGAAGAGAAGGAGGGAGAAGAGAAAGAGCAGGAAGAGGAGAAGGAAGAAGAAAAGGAGGAAGAGGAGGAGGAGGGAGAAGAGAAAGAACAAGAGGAGGAGGAAGAAGCAGAGAAAGAGGAGGAGGAGAAGGAGGAGGAAGAGGAGGAGCAGCAGCGGCAGCATCTTTCAGATCAATTTACAAGGACTATTTACAAGTCTACCCTTGGGAAAGAGATATTGTGGATGATTCTTAAATTCCCTTTCTTGCTAAGAATGTCTTTTCTTTCTTTTTCTAGAACATTGGAATTAGATCTAAGATCCACCTCAATTTTATACAGTATGGATCAATATAAATAACTTGAATAAGTAAGAACTAACTATAATTCAATTTATTTATCTCCACATTTATGAAAAATGCTTCCAGAATGGTAGAAACACAGAGAGGCTGCGCAGTGGCCGGGCCAGGAGTATGGCTGCAGATGGAGGGAACTGAACCCTAGCTCTCATCAAATGCCAGTTCGAAAGCACTAGACAAACCTCTCAAACTTCCATTTTCCACTCTGTAAAATACCAATGATGGAATATACTTTAAAGTTATAGAGTGGTTATTGAATGAAATATTTTCCCTCTGCGTAAGGGTGCCACAAAAGCATGCTAGTAATATTATATTGGTAACATTATATTTTAAAAGCTGTTTGGAGGTGTCTTGCAAAGTTCTTTTATTACAGACATAACATTCAATTTCACACTTTCTTATGGTGAAGCTCTAATAATTTAAATTCAGCATCATAAAACTTTAATATTTATTAATGATGCCTTTATCATGATTAACTTTTCTCCAAGAAGCAACAATAGCTTCTTACCTGCAATGTGAATGTTAAAGATGGCTTAAGAAATTAGAATTTTCTGGATTTTGTTTGGAGCCCTGGAATCTTATCTTTGAAATGGGCTCTGGATCTGAACAGAGATCTCAAAACAAAAAAAATAAAACTGATAAAGAGCTATCCTGGCAGAGCACTCTGGCCAGGGAAGCAGGTAGGCTGTCTCTAGAGCATCACCTCTCTCTGCTCTCTTTCACATCTAATCCCACAAGTCTCATAAACAGCTCTGTAGCAGACCATCTGCTGTGGCCTCACCTCCCTCTCTACCCTTGCCCCCAGTCTCCAGTGGATCACACAGATCTTCTTCTCCAAGCTTCCTCTCTACTGATCTTGTTATCCTAGCCCCCAACTCCAGATGGCGTTCTGTGGTAACCTGCCTGCCAATCCTGATGGAGAAACAAGTTGGTCAGTGAAGCAGGTGGGTGAGCTTCATATCTTTACTCTCCCTCTACATCTCCAAATCCAGTCCCCAAGTGTCATCCCAAGCTTTGTAGCAGACTACCTACGTGGCCACTCCTCATTCTCTGCTTCCTTTACCAGGGGACTAAACAGAGCCTGGTGGAATACCCTGCTCTCTTCCCTCCTGTGGACCCTAACAGCCACCCCCTTCCTAGTCCATCCCTATTCCTAAATGTCAGCTGCCAATACCTAGAAACACATTTTGCCTGGAATCCCCAGTGGCCACACCTAGACCAATCTCAAACGATTTCCCTACCAGGCAACATACACTATCCTAACAAGAAGAGAGTAACAGAAACCAATAGAAAAACACCCAACCAACAAAGACAAGCTCAAATATCAGCACCTAGATTACAATCATCCCTAACCCAGATGTCTAGATGCCAGCCTTAAAAAAAATAAATTAACAGCCAGGACACTATGTCTCCACTAGAGCCCAGCAACCCTACCACAGCAGGCCCTGAGATTACAACACAGCTGAAGTACAAGACAAAGCCAGCCTTTATGACTGTAATAGAAGTACTTAGAGAGGAAATGAGTCCCTTAAAGAAATCTATGAAAACACAGTGGAAGGAAGTGAATAAAACAGTTCAAGACCTAAAAGTAGAAATAGAATCAACAAGGAAAACTGGGAGAAATCTGGAAATGAAAAATTTAGGACCTCAAATAGGAACTTCAGAGGCAAGCCTTACCAACAGAATACAAGAGACAGAGAAGAAAATCTCAGTCATTGAAGACATGACAGAAGAAATGGATACCTCCAACAAAGAGAATGTTAAATCTGAAAAAAAATCCTGGCACAAAACATCCAGGCAATCTGGGACACTATGAAGAGACCAAACCTAAGAATAATAGGAATAGAGGAAGGAGAAGAAGCATGGGTCGAAGGCCCAGAAAATATTTTCAACAATATCATAGAAGAAAATTTCCCCAGCCTAAAGAAGGAGATAGTTATCAGGGTATGAGAAACATACCGAACATCAAATAGATTGGACCAGAAAAGACAGTCTCCTTGCCACATAATCAAAACACTAAACATATAGAACAAAGAAAGAATATTAAAAACTGCAAAGGCAAAGATCAAGTGACATATAAAGGCAGACCTATTAGAATCATAGATCTAATATAGACTTATTAGACTTCTCAGTGGAGACTCTAAAAGCCAGAAGGTCCTCAATAGATGTTCTACAAACAAAGAGACCACAGATGCCAGCCTAGACTTCTATACCCAGGAAAACTCTCAATCACAATAGATTGAGAAAATAAGATATTCCATGTTAAGAACCAAATTTAAGCAACATCTATCTATAAATCCAGTCCTATGGAAGGTTCTAGGAGGAAAGCTCCAACCTAAAGAGGTTAACCACAGTCAAGAACACACAAGGAATAAATAAATAATCCCAGCAAACCAAGAGGGAAAGCATAGCACCAGCAGCACCAGCAGCACCAGCAGCACCAGCACCACCACATAACAGGAATTAAAAAAAAAAACATTGATCATTGATAACTGTCAACATCAATGATCTCAATTCCCCAGTTTAAAAAAAAACACAGACTTAACAGTATGGATAGGAAAACAGGATCCATCCTTTGGTCACATCTAAGAAATACACCTTAACATCAAGGATAGACATCACCTAGGAATAAAAGAATGGAAAAAGGTATTCCAAGCAAATAGACCTAAGAAACAAGCTGGTGTAGCCATTTTAATATTTAAGGAAATAGACTTCAAACCAAAACGAATCAGAAGAGATATGGAAGGACACTACATATCAAAGGAAAAACTCACCAGGAGACATTGCAGTTCTAAACATCTATGCATTAAACACAAGGACATTCAAGTTTATAAAAGAAACACTACTACAGTCTAGATCACAGGTTGAGTCTCACACACTGATGTTGGGAGACCTCAAAACCCTATTCTCACCAATAAACAGGCCATCCAGATAAAACTACACAGAGAAATGCTGGAGCTGATGCTATAAGCCAAAGGACCTAACAGATATCTACGCTACATTTCACCCAAACAGAGAAAAGTACACCTTAGCAACTTCAAAATTGACCACAGGCTTGGACATAAAGCACGTCTCAACTGATAATCAATAAAATAGAAAAAAATCAATTCAAAGAGTCAATGAAACAGAGTTGGTTCTTCAAGAAAAATCAATACAATTGACAAATCCCTAGGCAAATTAACTAAAAGGCAAAGTGAGAAGATCCAAATTAACAAAATTAGAAATGAAAAAGGGTGGGCATAACAATAGACACCAAGGAAATCCAGAGAATCATAAGGACATTCTTTAAAAACCTGTGCTCCAACGAATTGGAAATCTAAAGGGAATGCATATTTTCCCCAATATATACCACTTAACAAAGTTAAATCAAGATCAGATAAGCAATTTAAGTAGACCTATAATCCCCAGTGAAATAGAAGCAGTCATTAAAATTCTCCCAACCAAAACAAAACAAACAAACAAAACACAAAAAAAGGTCAGATAGTTTTAGTGCAGAATTCTACCAGACTTTCAAAGAAGAGTTAATGCCAATACTCCTCAAGTTATTTCACAAAATAGAAACAGAAGGAACATTACCTAGTTCATTTTATGAGGCCAGTTACCCCGATACCCAAGGCCCATAAAGATCCAACAAAGAAAGAGAATTACAGACCAATTTCCCTTATGAACATAGATGCAAAAATTCTCAATAAAATACTTATGAACTGAATCCAAGAACACATCAGAAAGATTATCCACCATGATCAAGTTGGCTTCATCCCAGAGATACAGGGATGATTCAACATATGTAAAATAATAAATATAATCCACCAAATAAACCAACTGAAAGACAAAAACCATATGACCATCTCATTAGACGCAGGAAAGGCCTTTGGCAAAATCTAACACCCCTTCCTGGTAAAGGGATACAAGGGATGTACCTAAACATAATAACAGCAGTTTATAGCAAACCAACCGGCAACATCAACTTCAATGGAGAGAAATTCAAAGCAATTCCACTAAAATCTGGAATAAGACAAGGTTGTCCACTCTCTCCATACCTATTCAATATAGTGTTTAAAGCCTGAACTAGAGCAATAAGACACCTAGAAGAGATCGAGGGGATGCAAATTGGAAAGGAAGAAGTCAGAGTATTTTTATTTGCAGATGATATGATAGTCTACATAAGTGACCCTAAAAATTCCACCAGGAAACTCCTACAGCTGATAAACACTTTCAGCAAAGTAGCTAGATACAAAATTAACTCACAAAAATCAATAGCCATCCTATATACAAATGACAAATGGACTGAGAAAGAAATCAGGAAATCAACACTTTTCTCAGTAGCCTTAAACATTATAAAATATCCTGGGGTAACTCTAACTAAGCACAGGGAAGACTGGTATGGTAAAAAAAATTCAAGATATTGAAGAAGATATCAAAAGATGAAAAGATCTCCTATGACCATGGATCAGTAGGGGTAACATAGTAAAAATGGTCATCCTATCAAAAGCAATCCACAGATTCAATGCAATCCCCATCAAAATTCCAACACAATTCTTCACAGATCTTGAAAATGGTCAGCTTCATATAGACACAGAAAACCCAGGAGAGCTAAAACAATCCTGAATAATAAAAGACCTGCTGGAAGTATCACCACCCCCAACCTCGAATTGTACTGCAAACACTATAGTAATAAAAACAGCATGCATGGTATTGGCAAAAAACCAGACAAGTTGATCAATGGAATCGAATTGAAGACCCAGACATAAATCCATACAACTATGGACACATGATTTTTAATAGAGAAGCCAGAAGTAGCCACTGGAAAAAGCCAGTATCTTCAATGAATGGTGCTAGTCAAGCTGGATGGCTGCATGAACAAGAAGGCAAACCAATCCATACTTGTTACTCTATACAAAACTCAACTCCAAATGGATCAAAGACCTCAATATACAACCAGATACACTGAACCTGATAGAAGAGAAAGTGGGAAATAACCTTGAACTCATTGACACAGGAAGACTTTCTGAAAAGAACACCAATAGTTCAGGCACTAAGATCAACAATTAATAAATGCAACCTCATGACACTGAAAAGCTTCTGCACAGCAAAGGACACTATCATTCAGACAGAGTGACATCTTACAAGTGGAAAAAGATTTTTTTATTTTACCAACTATACATTTTATAGCGGGCTAATATCCAAAATATCTAAAGAACTCAACAAACTAGATATAAAACAAACAAATAACCCACCTTTGAGATTCCTTTTTACCCTAGTCAGAAGTGGAAAAAAAAATCAACAAAACAATCAACAGGGAATGTGGGAGAAGGCAAACCCTTATTTGGTGTTGTTGGGATTGAAAACTGGTGTAGTCATATGTGTGGAGAATTCTCAGAAAGCTATAAATAAATCTACCATAAGACCCCACTCTGCCACTCCTTGGCATATGTCCAAAGGACTGGACATCCTACTCCATAGATACTTGCTCAGTCATGTTCAATGACTGCTCTATTGACAATAGCTAGAGAATGGAAACAACCTAAATGTCCTTCAACTGACAAACTGATAATGAAAATGTGATACATATACACAATGGAATACTATTCAGCTGTAAATAAAAAAGAAAGCATGAAGTGTGCAGGTAAATAAGCAGGAGTAGAAAAGATCATACCGAGTTAGGTAACCCAGACCCACAAAGAGAAACACAGCATGTTCTCTCTCATCTGTATTTCCTAGCTCAAAAAGTTCAGGTATAAATATAGCAGTCACCCCTCATCAAAGAAGCTGCTCTTCACAATGGAGATCATTACACAACTTGTCAAAACATAGAGACCAACTGATGGAGTGCTCAGCCCCAGCAGCTGCATCTACAACACAGCTCCTGCACCTAAGACTCAGGGAACACCATGGAAGATGGAGGAAAGATTTTTAAGAGCCATTGAACCAGGACATCTGCTGTGAGATTGTATCTCTCGGAAATGACAATGAAGTTATACCCCTGACACCTGAACATTATGGCTGCCTAAACCAGACCTGAACAGGATACTGCCAATAGACATGGTAAAGTGGAAGGGAAATACCTTACAGATCCTTCCTCTAGACAAAGAATTGCAACTAATAAATGCTGAGAGAGGGAGAACTACTCTCTCCCATGGATGAGCTCCCAACTGATTATGCAATATGAACGGTCAGCCTTGAAATCTTAAACATACAAGCAAAATTAAATAGATTCAGTGGTTATATTTACATATTTACACATATATGTAACAATAACGATGAAAGAAAGCGGTCATGAATTTGAGAGGGAGTGCAGGGGGAGGACCTGGGAGGATTTGGAGGGAGGAAAAAGGTGGGGAGGGGAAAAAGGATGTTATAAGATATAGAGCAAAGAGGACCCCAGGGGACTGATCAAATAGTTATCTAAAGCCATAGGAGAGAATGGTATGTCTGCTGCAGATACAAGAGTTGAGAACCTCTGCAATTCTCATTCGGTTAAGATGTACACTTTTATTCATGTTCTGTTTAAGACAAGGTGTTTCCTGGGCTGCTGTCAAATTCCCAGACTCAAATGATCCACCTGCTTCAGTGTCCAGAGCAGCCAAGATCACAGGCACAGGCACAACACCTGACTCTTTTGGCACAAACTGTATTCGTTAAGTTTTGTACCTAATTTAACTCTGTCAGTAGCACCATGAGGTATTCCCCAGATGACAATAATGAGGCTTAGACTGCTGTGACACAGAGGACCTGGATCTGGAAGCCAGACTGCCCGATGGGTTCATCTGATTTTCCTCTCTACCACAAGCCACTCTAGAAGCAAAGGAAACTAGACATTGAAAACAATAAAGCACTGGCTAGTGACAAAGAGTTTATGGAGAGAATTTAGCTTATGAGGGGCTTTTGAAAGATAGTTTTCAAAAAGTTTGAGGCTGATCCAAGGCCAGACAAGTTGAGCCATCTGCGTGGGAGATACATGACCGGCAAGCCATTCTCACGTATGACATTCTCACCCATGAAGTGTGACTTGACATCTCATTATAGGGATCCAGTAGATTCAGTGATGGTCTGCAAACGACCTTCTGAAAGCTCTTGTGCAATATCAAAGCAGATGCTCAGTAAAGCAAGGGCAGCTTCAGCGGAGTAAACAGAATGAAGGGCTGTGAGCCCTAGGTGATCAATCACTCAGACAAACTACCTGCGGTCCACATTTCAGGATGTCTGCTCTGGGATGTGCCATGATATCTAACCCCACATGTCTTAGAGGCAGAGGATCGAGGCCACACTCTGAGCTAGTGGCAGGCTATAATGAGGAGTCAGGTTCTAGACTGCCCATTGCCTGTAGTATGAGACCTTAATGGAGACAAACTCCGCTGTTTCAGGGGATTACAGACTGCTAATGTTTATGATTCTACTTGTCAGAATTATAGATTTTTATCCCACTGATACAACAACCCTATAAGGTAGAATGGGATCTCACTAAACCCTATGTGAAGAAGAAATGGAAGTTTCAGGGATAGGACATTTTCCTAACATCACATAGCTAGTATGTAGAGTTCAAGAACTCTACAATTTGTGCTTTTATTCCCTTTAGGTCTCTTGTTGGCCACTGTGCATGCCAGACTACCCAGCCCACAAGCTTCTGGGGATTCTCCTGTCTCCACATCCCATCTTGCTGAAGGAGCGGCAGGACTGTAGGACACACACTCTTGCAGCTGGCCTCTGTGTGGGTTCCGGGAACCCACACTCTGGTCCTCACTCGTGTGTTGCAAATGCTTTATTGAAAAGCCATCTCTCCAGTATAGGAAAGAAGTTTTTAACCAGGGCATGGTGGCCCAGGCCTGCAATCTCAGCACTTGGGAAGGGTCTCAATGCAAACCAGTTGATGCTAAAATGTCTCAGTAAAGAAAATTTAGGCTGACTCCCCCTCCTTATTTATAGTGAACTTATAAGGTGAGATGAACATGGGGGGGGGGGTTGGGAGCAGGATGGCAAACACAGCCTGGATGCAGTTGAGTCTCCGCTGAAGAACATGAGTTTACTATTCAGCTGATACTCATTGAACAGCTATTATATGAAGCAGCCCCATCCCAAGTGCACCCTACTACTACCCACTCTAGTCCTGTCAGATTGCCTACCATTCCTGCAGCCTATTTACTGCCTCTGTGTGCTGGAGACATGGGACTCTTCTACCTACAGTATCACCAATGGCTTCCTCTCAAACTCCATTTTCTTAAAAAACAAAACAAAACAAAACAAAAAAACCTATGAAGTACCATTTTCTTTTACCATTCCATAGGCTACTCTTCACATAACAACTAGAGTGATCTAGAAATATAATCTAGGCATGGTCCTATGATTCTTTATAAAGGCCTCCTAGGTTCTAAACACAGATAGTGATAAAACAGCCTTAGTGGACGAGGAGGCCAGTTCATTTGGTAAAGGGCTGGAAGCACAAAGATGAGGACCTGACTTCGGATCACCAGCACTCACATGAAAAGCCAGGCATGGTGGGAAATGCCTGTCACCTCAATACTACGGAGGTTGTAGTTGATGCCTGGGAGTATGGAGGAGTACTGGGAGTATTGGGGCTTGCTGGCCAGCCAATCTAGCTGACTAGTAAGCTGCAGGTTCAGTGAGACACCCTGTCTCAAAAAGGAAGGTGGAGAGCAATTGAAGAACACACGTGTCACAGACATCTGGCCCCCATACACGTGTGCATGCACACATGTACACACATATACAACGTTAATCTCCCCACCTCATTGCATTCCTGGGCACATCTCCAGGGTGCTGTCCCCTGCTACTTGCCAAGCTTTAACCATGTGGGTCTCCCTCCTACTTTGCAAGGATGCCATGTTTGCTGCTAACTTCAAGGTTCTGAAGGGCAGGGCCTGAACCTGGGAGGGTTTCTGTGCGGCCAGCTCCTCTCTACACCAGATCCCACCTTTGTGCTTCTCCAGCTATCTTTTCAAGTAGTCCCCCATTCCCATCTGTGCCTACATACCATTATGTCTCACTTTCTGCCTATAAATCACAGGCATAATCAATAAATTATTTTCTGACTTTTAAACCTAGCTAAATTTGATCTCTGTTGCTATGGGGTCATGTGACACCTTGTGTCACTCTGGGTATCCAGTACCTGAGATAGTATTGGCATGCTGACGACTGCCAGTTGACAAGTGCATCACCTTCTGGTGTTCGCAGCAACAAAGACTTAGCCCGTCTTCTCAGAAGACCACGGGAACAGAACTGTTTCAGATTTCAATGTTTCTCAGATGTTTTGAATATTTGCATACATTTTACCATTTGGGTATCCTTAGTCTGATAATTCAAAATCAGAAATGCTCTAAAACCTGAACATTTTGGGGCACCATATATAAATGCTCAAAAAACACATGGCATCATTTCAGACATTCCCAGGTAGGGGAAGATAATATCGCATCATCACATTCTCCCAGTCAGCTCCTCCTGTCACATACTGTTCTAGAGTATTGCAAGGTGTCTGCACTCAGGCATCCCTGATCTGAACAGTAAAGAGTTAAATACAAAGCAATAATAACTTCTTAGGGACAGGAGGACTCCTTTCTTTCCATCTATGAACTTAGTACCTTGGATGAGGAACTGAGCTAGAAACTAGAAGTTTGATGTTGACGCATTTGAGACTGCCTCGGAGTATGTCATCATTGACTTACTTGTCTTTCTTCCAACGGAAAAAAAATATTCTGCTTGAGGACAGAGCCTAAACTATGGCTGCCACATACTTGTGTCTGATAATTACGGAATTACCTAATTCATAAAAATGAATCATGTGTGACAAGTAGGATTCAGAAGGACATGACGTGGAAGACGACGCTTCCACACAAAGCAGGAGGCTAGGATTTCTGCATCATTGCCGCAAGCCTGCTTGAGTAGCTGCCAACAGGCTCCTCCATAGGTGGAAAGGCAGCAGTCATGCGAGACAGGAACTAGGAGACAAGCCTGGAGAAGCAATGGCCAGAACATACAAAGGACCTCCTGGACTCTGGCAAAAAGCATGGTTTTAGCTTTTATTCTAAATTCAAAATGGATGACAAATTGTTTGAGGACTAATTTCATGGTGTAGCCACAGAGCTAGGAGTTCATAAAAAAAGAGGGGGGAGAGGAACATGTCTTCAGTGCAAGCTAAAAGAACAAGGACAATGTCTTGGCAATCCACTGGGAGCTGGCCTCCAGACTGAGAGGAGGACGGAATGCTTCACATGAACCTCATCTTCACACGGCTCCCAGGTAAAAGTGAAGAGCTCAACCAGCCACTCACCAAGCTCAAACAGTAGATGGCTATGACACCAGATATGCAAATCAGAGCACGATACAGAAATGTTTATCATTTGCCTAAGCGTTAGTGGAAGGTGTATCATTTAGTTCATTCATCCATCTTCCTTTCATTCAGTTTATTTGATGTTCCCGTGGTCCATCGTTTAGCCATTCAGTAATTATTCTTTACAAACCCTTGCGTGATAGGTACTGGGAAATAGAGATGAAAACCACAGACGACCCCTTTATTCGTGGATTTTAGTATAATAGATTCCTCCAAAATTCTTTCTATTGGAAAGTCTGAGAGGATACAGTGTAGTTGAAAATCCTTAATAAAGTCCTGAGTTCATATCCTGAGTAACCTCTGTATACATCACACTTTGGATCAAGTTAAGGAACATCACCATCCCTGAATTCTCATCTATGAAACAAGACCGTAAATAACGCCTTCCTCACACGAGTCTAGCAGCTATAAAAAAGTCTAAGCAATGCCAGGCATGTGGCCATATCTTAAGATTAGCTTTTAATCAACCTTACTGAAGAGACCTGTGTACAAAAATAGAGTGCAGTCTGCAAATGGTCAATTTTCCTCAAATCTGTCATTTCCTAACTTTTCATCTGAATGCCATTGGTGAAGAGTGTGTGGCTCCAAACCATTGTGTATCTTAGTTCTGCCCTGGGTTGCTCTTAAGTGAAACCTAAAGAGAATTTTTGGAGTGGGCCCTGAGCACTCCTCTTAGGCTCCCTTCATCCTGAGGAAGAGCCACACCGACCAGGACAGACCTGGGTATTCCTGACCTGACTGCATCATCAGAAACTCTTTGACATGACTCTCCGGGCCAGACATCTAGGAGCCACTAGAAGCTGCTTCTTTTCCAGGGTGACTGTGGCTGGGAGCCTTAAAATGAGGGACACAAGTCTGAGGTATAGGACTTTGTGATTGGAAAGTAATAATAGAAGCTCTGGGTGAAGTTTTTCCAAAGAGGAATTCTTAAAACATGAAATAGGAGAAGTGTTCTAGTGTGTCTATTGCTCCTGACACCATAGCCCTTGTAAAGAGGAGGACACACGGTAGCTGTGGTATGCCCCTGAAGTCTAAAAATGGTGAGAAGGTTTGGAGTGATTTAAACTGAAGCCATCAGAATGTTCTAGATCTAAAACTCTATAGGATATAAATTTAAAAAAATTCCTTCTCTGCATTTGGTCCCCCCAAGCACTCCAACTGAGCAGACTGGGGTTTCTGGGGGCCCTGCATCCCCAGTGATCAGGACAGGACAAGAGGAGCTTCCTTGGCTGTTGGTCACACAGACGGGTGCCTCATCTTGATTTCCTGCCCTGCAACTTCTCAGGGAAGAAAACCAAGTAATTAAAAAACTGGCCTTGAGAGGTCTGCTACACTGACAGAGACACATTGGCATGCTTTGTGTTATTCTGGCTACAAAGTAGAAACAGTCCAAGCAGCTTCCGGAAGAATCATTCTTGTCTTGTGTTAGGCATGGGTTTAGTGCCAAGCCCCTCACCTGTGTTGACAGCAACCAAGAAGGAAACAGAAAATAACTAGAAGTCATCCTAGAATCCCACCTGCCCTGACCCCACTCACCACACCTGAGCCAGCGATTGCTGGGGGGTTTCCAGTATAGACCACATAATTCCTTCTACCTCATTTCTATCCCTTAGTCCAGGTCTGGTTACTTAACCTCTTAACCTCTCTGTAACTCTGTAACTCACCTATGAAAAGGGATATGGACTACCTGGTATAGGAATGGACCCAGAAGTGAAGTACTTGAAACACTATGAAAGTTGCTACTTTTGATGTTTTAATGACTTCCTGGGCTATCTTCCTACTCCCCCAATTAATTATTTATACAAATTTATACAACATTAATGTTGATCTGTATAAAATAAATGTCACTCACATCACTCCTAAGTTTGAAACTTTCCCTTGGCTTGTCAGAACATTTAGGGCAAATGCCAAATTTATCCCCCGACTGTTGAATTTTCCATGTACCATCCCTTTGCTCATTGGGCTGTAACCACGGTCACCCCCTGTCTGGTTCTTTAAATACATGGAGGGTGGGTCTCCTTTGAGACTCTGAGTCCTCTCCTGGAGTGTTTCTATGATGGACAGGGCTCTCATTCAGGTGTCAAGCAAAAGGTCATCACCTACAAGAGGCCTTTGTTAGTTATTCTAAACTTCCTTTGGTCCTCTCAAGTCCCATTTAATGCTGTATTCTCTAAAAGCTTTTGCTGTGGCTGTTTTGGATAAAGGCTGTGGATGCATTTGTCTGTTCTCAGTGCTGCTATTATCGTTATTTTTTATCTCTTTACTCTATGTGAGGCACCTGCTCCCCCCCCCCCCCCCCCCGCTTCCACGGGACGCACCACTCCCTGCTCCTAGTGCAGAGTGACCTTGACACTGTCAAATGGCTTCCAGCCCTTGAAAGCTTTGTGTTCCACTCTGCATGGGGTAGGCACACCAAAGCATAGATACAAAAGTGTGTTCCAAAACACCAGGGATGAAAGAGACCAGCCCCGTGACTCAAAATACTTTTGTGAAATGGAGACATAAAAAACATTCTCTTAGAGTCTCAATGGTTAAGAGCATATACCAAGCCTGGTTCCTAGCACCCAGATCAGCAGCTGGCTCCAACTCCAGGGTGATCTGACCCATACCTGCACACAGTGGCACATACCCATACACTGAAACATACATATACATAATTAGAAGTAATAAAAATAAATCTTAACATCGTTTTTTAAAGTTCTCTTGCAAGGTAGAGGCAAAGTGGCCATGTATTCAAGGCTAGCTTGGACTAGATAGTGGGACTCTGTCTCCAGCACACACACACACATACACACACACACACACACACACACACACACACACACACACGTGATGAGAAAGTGGTAGACTCCTATGAACCCATCTGCAGGCTCTTCAGAGGTCCCATATATCTATAGGCATTTTCTTTACTCCTGAAATAAATGGCCTCTCACTCTCTTTCATGGAAGTCAGCCATTTCCTGAATCAGGATTACCCTCTGCTACTATTTAAAGGGAGAAAGCCGTATTTATAGCTCATGAATGAAACATTAGCCAACCATGCTAAGTCCTGACAGTGGCCTAAAGCTAGCTGTTGCCCAGGGACCAACCTGCTTTGTTCACACAAGCTCTGACTGCTGATGCAAGAGGATGGCAGCCAGCTTGGTTTGCATGAAAGAATGATGAGAAGAACATCCTCTAAAGAGCTGTTGTGAGCTAACAAGACATTAATATTTCAGATACAAACAAGAATGGTGAGGTGGTGTTGAAGAAGTAGCTAAGATGCACTGGGCGTCATCTGTGTACTGCTTGGTGGTATTGGTCCCCACAACACATTCAAGGAAATCCTATCATATGCCCATTTGCAGATGCACACATCAAAGCTCTGGCATGTTCCTACTTCTCTCAAGTGTAGAAGAGGAGCTTGATCTTATTATTGTTCTCACTCTGGGAGTATCTGCTTCTCAGATTGAACAGTGCAGGAAGAGGTACAGAAATGAAAGATGGCCATCTTTGATGCCACTGAGTTCTTATTGAGATGATTATAACGTGTGCCTCCTTCCCCAATACAGCAAAAATATAAGGACTTCATCAACAAAGATCAAAGACAAGTGTTTTCACTTATAGAAAGGTGACATTCTATGCTTTAAGTACCGTCCTGAGAAGGAGGGTTAAAGGTCCTGTCTGTTTTAAGTTCAGATGGGACAAATGGTTGAAACTTTGGGGTATGGAGGCCAATTTTTCTCCTAACTTAGTTTGAAAGAGTGCTCAGTATACAGAATGTACTGGAGAAATATGTGTTAATTGAATTAAAATTTGATCTAACAGAGAAAGATAGGTACTGCGTATTCTAGCTACCGAGTTCCCCATCAATAGGTGTTTGAGAAGTAGAGGTCTCGAATTATTCTTATTCTTTGGGATGTTACATAATAGCTAAGTGAGCCACTCTCTGGATGCCAGACACTGTAATGAACACTTTACAATCCTCATCTCATTTCACTATTGCATAAGAACAGAAACAGGATTGCAGAGGTTAAGGCAGGCTCAATATTACAAACGTTATGTGCTAGTGTTGGCATTCAAAACTGAGGCTTCCATTATCTTCATGCTCATGGCCTGGCTGTATCAGAAAACTGCCGAGTTCTTTTCCAGTTATGATAATCTATGCCTAAATCTAATATCTGCATTGAAGGTTAATACATGAACAAGGAAGATTTTTCTTTTCCAGCAAGCCCCAGTTTCCATGGAAATTGTATCTAAGGCTACTGGGCATTATGACAGTTACATGTTCAAGTTAACATCTGTCCTGTCATTGACAAGACAGAGTCCAAACTTCTTAGCAAGGTTTTAATATACAGTTGCCTGCCCCTCAGTATCTATGGGCAATTGCTTCTGGAATCCCTTGCAAACACCAAGGCTACAGATGCCCATTTTGCTTTATACAACACTTAGTATGTATGTAGAACCTACACACCTTCTCCCGCACACTTCCCTCCAGCTTATTAGCACTCCGAGTATGGTACCAATGCGCGGAGATAGCAGCTACACCATGTGCTCAGAAAATAAGGATGTGAAGATGTTTTTACATGCTCAGCAGACAGAATCTATTCCAAACTTTTTTCACCTAAGGTTTATTTGAATCTATAGATCAGAACCCACAGGTATAGATGGTTGACTGTATTCTTCTATAATCTGAACGTATCAATTATTTTTCCACATCAGGATACTTTTTGTCTGTGTATCCCTCTTTATTACATATATTCAACACATTTTCCCCATCTTTCTTTTCTTTTTTTTTTTTTCTTTTTTTTTTTTTTTTTAGTTTTTGTTCCTTCATTTTTTGAGCCAGGATCTCACTATGTAGCCCAGGCTGTCCCTGAACTTATGTCAATTTTTCTGCTTCAACCTCCTTAGTGTTTGGATTATAAACATGTGCTATTGTATCTAATTGTATTTCCGTCTTGACTGCCCATCAAGTCATCCATCCATCAACCAGCTACCTGTCAGGTGTGTGTGTGTGTTACCAGGAGGAATGCCCTGCTTATATCTCATTTTTATATTACAGTATCATGAAAGAGACTGGTTGACCTATCTAACCCCTGCTTATTGTGTAGGCTAGACCTCAAAGTAGTTCCTCTTTCATGACTCCACCTCTGAGTACTGTGGGCCCTCCTTATCTCCTGTGCCTTTCATTCTTATCATATGTGCCTACGTCACAATTCACATATAACAAGAAGTTCAGATGGGAGTTGTGTTCTAAAGCCAGTGTGACAGGGGAGAAGAGTCAAAATTGCCTTCATAAATCCTGTAGGAAGACAGTGCCACACAGGAAACTGTCTCCCAAAGGCCCCTCACAGCTCTCAGTATAAAATGACTTGCTGTTGCTGTGGTTAAAATGCCAGAGAAATCTTCATTTAGTGCCAATATGCCAAGCATAGTTACACTCATTCTGAGATGTTTTCAGAACGGCAGCCGTGAGGCCAGACCGACTCAGAGCACGGCAGCACTGTGCTGCTACTTCAGGCCACTCTGGGCCTGTGACCATGGAGTGGCTAGTGTGAACCACTGCTAGAACCTTCTATATTATTGTCTCTTTCACAGAACTGCAGCTTCACCCACCCACCTGGCAATCAACTCTTTCAAATGGACATTACACTAGGAATTTCCTGAGCACCTGAATTATGTCTAGCACAACACAACCATTGCCTGGTAGAACAGGGCCACCCCAACAATCCACGGGTGCACAAGGTGCTTCACAATGCTCCTGTCTGCTCTTCAATCCCATGTCTATACTGTCCACATTCTGATTCCACTCAACTCTCTCGTTCCACAAAGACAGGTTACCTCCACACACCTCCTGTCTCTTCCTTTGGCATCTCTTCACTAGAATTATACTGAGTAAACGTTCATCCTCACCACTGGTCTCGAGTTCCCTCTTCACTGACGGGTTGAGTGGATTAACATCCCCACTTACCACCCTCCCTTCATCCCTCATCTTTTGGCATGTGAGTCTTCAGCGTCTCTCTAGCCTGACTCTGGACTTGGCCAGTGAGGTGCTTTGAGCAATAGATTGTGAGTGAAAGCGACCTGGGAAAGGCTGGGAAAGTGCTTGTTTATGCTACTGTCCTGTCTGCTGCCCCAGAGCGGAGAACCTTTCTGTCTCATGATGACGGTCTGTGCCAAGTCTACGCATCCGGTCCTAGGGCGATTCTCAATCAGCCAGCTTCCAGCTGAGCTGCAGAAATGTGAGCAACTCCAGCCAGCACCACTACTAGTCTGGTAACACAAGCACTGCTCTGGAGTCCCCATCAGCTGTCCCCAAGGACTCAGAGTATTAAAGGTCTGCTTTCACTAAGGATTACTAATGTTGCAATGGAGGAATACCTCTCTAAAGACTTCCTGGTCCCTCCTGAGGACACATGGCTGCTCTCTCACTGATGCAACCTCTGAACCGTGTGCTTCCTCTATTGTAGATAGCATGCTTGACTACTATGAACATCTGAGGGCAGCATTGGAATAGGCTTGTTTGTCAGCTTGCCTCTCCTCCTACGACTGTCCTTGCCAAGAACATCTCTGTGAGGGAGTGAGGCTGAGTCAAAACAGTTTGGGCACATCAGGATTGGAATCACGGCTTGGTGAGTGGAGCATTTCTGAAGCTGGGCATCTGGGCCCATAAAATGAGGGCTGCAGCAGCAGCTTTGCAGCCCCCAAGAGACATGCAAAAGAGCGAACCCACAAAAACCAGGTGGCCCAAGGCAGACCACTTCAAAAGCTCAAGAGACATTATTTGGCTAAGTGAATTAATGAATTGACTCTCCCCTAACAAAATTCTCAGGAGGGGGCACCAAAAATAGAACATCTTTTATCCCATTTCCAACTCCTAACACCACAGCTGCCCAGAGCATTTTCAGCCTCTTCTTTGATTTATAACTAAGAAGGCCAATGTTAATATACTAAACCCACCTGGACAATTAAGAAGTACCAAGTACCTCAGAGGATGACGTGTGCAACTTAACATCAGTGCAGCAGTGAAATGCATCTTATTTCATCTTTTATTTAAAACCAAGAATTGCTGTTTGCTTTGTACGTCTGTTCTTCCTGCAGCCTTTCTGGGGGATATGCATACTGGCTCTGAGGTTCTTGCCTGCGTTTGACAAGGCCCATGAGTCTCCCCAGTGGGCTGCCCTCCCCGACAGGAGAGGAACAGGTACTCACCCATCTGGAATCAGGGGGCCCTCCTTCACAGTCACTGCAAGAGCAAGAGGCAGAAGGAAAAGGGGGTGTTGGTTGCAGGCTGGTTAAAGTGAATGACGCTCCCACCCTGGTACGCAGAGGTATGTGCACAGCCGCACATACCTACACTTGATGGTGTTATTTATGGGCAATTTGGCCTCCTTAAGGACCAGAACCCCTGTGTAGGTTTAACTTCTTAATTGCTTGTTTTTTGTTTTTGTTTTTTTTTTACCACATAGCCTGGCAGAGAGAACTACTCAACGTGTGTTCTAAATGACACTTAGATTTACTGAGCATGTGCTGTGTGCCACTCATGTTCAGAATACTTTCTCACAATAATTCCACAAGATTAGAGGTACCACAGTGCCCCAGTACACAAGACAGGAAAATGAGGCTCAGTGAGTACCATGCTCAAACGGAAATGGCTCCTGGGAAGGAGCTGAGATCCACAAAGCCTGTTTTATTATAATAGACTTTGCGTTTTGTTCTAGTCAGCCATCTTCCCTTTGGGGACAATTGTTTGAAGCCTGAGTTCTTTAATGTTAATAAAAATCACTGCTGGGCTTGGTGGTTCATGCCTTTACTTCCACCACTCAGGAAGCAGAGGCAGGCAGATTTCAGAGTTTGGGCACAGCCTGGACTACATAGCAAGTTCCAGGACAGCCAGGGCTACACAGAAAAACCCTGTCTCAAAAAAACAAAATGATAAATTAAAAAAAAAATCACACTTAGTCTTCTCTGATGAGAAGCTGGCCACATTACCACTATACACCTATGAAAGTTCTGTCCCTGCGTGGGAACTTTCTCAAAGGGTAAGGGTGGAGGTGACCTGTAGTGCAGATTCTCCATGTGTGGTTCCCAGGGCCAGCATGCCACTACCCACTTAAAAGGCAAATGCTCAGGCTCCCCCAAGATGAGAAGCTCTGAGGATGAGTTTTAAAAAGTCCTCAGGTGATTCTGATGCTGGTTCCCATATGAAAGCCACTGAGTTAGGGAGATTCAACTGTGAGGTTGCCCAAAGCACACAAATGAACAACCAAAGCTTGTATTAGCTCTGCTACCCCACCTTCTGCTGCACTGATGGCCACAGTAAAACCAACACCCCTGCACGGCACCCACTGCACAGTGCCCAAAGTGTGCGTTCCCCGCATGTTCACTGAGGGAGCAAGAAAAGGTGTTTAAGAAGTCAGGAAGATGATGTCGAAGCAGGAACAGAAAGGACCAGAGGTGTTCCCTTAAATAGCAGAGGGAGAGACAAAAAGAACACGGAAAATGGCTTCCAGGGATGCATCACATCCTACGGAAGGTGCAGGGTACAGGGACCCAAGGGGATCCTAGTAAATATGTCAGGTCAAGCTTACACTGACTTTTCCCCTGTCCTTCCTTCCTCTTCCTCCTTCACTGACTGTTTACAGCACAGGTTGTACAGCACACACAAAGGCTTGATGCTTCCTTGCTTGAAGACTTTTCATTTTCTTCCTCTTGGACAGATTCCCAGTGATGCAATGCAGTATTCTCAGGGGGAAGTGAACTGGCTCCGGAGTGATAAGGGGCCAATTCCTACACATGTGTCATTTTAAGGGCAAACTGCCATAGCTGTGATGCAAACAGCCGTAATAACGTTCAGCCCCTTGGAAGAACAGCTTGTTACATGGAAGTGGGGTGGAGAGGGAAGGGCATGTGGTCCAGGCACTGGACTATGACTCTGGCTGGTGTGGGTAGGCTCTGTGCATCCTCTTACCTTCTTTCAGGGTCTTAGAGACAGCAGTTGGCTGCCTATGGAAGGCCTGGAGGTCCACAAATGGGGGTTTTGAAGGCTTCTTGGGAGGTGGGCCGAGGGTCTCAATGGAAGGCAGTGGCTTTATTTTGGGAAGCTGTTGATGCCTGCTCTCTGGCTCATCTGAGTATGGATAGGAAAACATGTAGGGTGTTATTTACATTTGTTTGGTAAACCTGACCACTTTGCTGGCTGCTGGCTTCAGCCTTCCTCCCGTCTGACTAGTCTCCATCCAGCAGTGAGAACCCACTGACCCAAACACACACCTGCTTACATCACTGTCTTGCTGATCATCTCTGTTCTGCTACTTCAGCACAACCTGGATTCATGTCTAGATTCTTTTCTCAGCAAACAGCACTGTCCTACTTCTCAGCCTTTAGTACACACATCTTCCACTCACACCACTGGCTTCTCAGCACTCCAGCATTGGCTATCAAAGCCTTCGGTGACCCTCTCATATCCAAGACTGTGCCTACCCCTCCTGACTGTGGGATGCTGACTCCTTTCTTACAGTTAAAGCCTAATGCCACATCTCCAGAAGCTCAGGGCCAAAGTACTCTCTTCTTAGGCTTTAACTGTAAGTTTGTTGGGAATTTTAGTCTTAATAAAACCAAGAAGAAGACATAGGGAAAATTAAATACCAATTATTAACTGGTTACTCACTCCCCCACTCCCACAAGCACTGTGCTAAGCTGATCTATGTAGTTATCTCATTAAATTCTTTCCATAGTTTCACCTGGGAGATGACCCACCCTTCTTTTCTTTTTCCCATATAGCTTTCTTTTCATTCATCTTGTTTCTCATCCTTCATTGATACCTATTAGTTTACTGTATTCCAGGCATTATTGTGGGAGATGGAGCTAGAACCAAGAACAGAAACAAATATAGTCCTGGCTTCAGGAATGTTCATCATAATAAGAGGAGATTAATGACACAGCAGGGACAAACAAAGAAGAGAGTCCTGGAGGTCTACCTGACACGTGGACCATAAGCTGGTGAGTTAGGGGAAGAGAAGTCAGAGATGCAAGGACTAACATGCAAGGCCATTAAGGTTATTGCTTTGGAATAATCCTTTGGTACATTGTGAATATGTATTCCTCTCATTGGCTAATAAAAAAGCTGACAGGCCAGCTTAACAACCACTTGTTAAGGCTGAACTCCAGTGACAGTTCCCTAAAAAAGCCTTCTTGCATTGCCTGGAATCAAAGCTAGGACTTACACTCTCTAATCTGCACGTTCTGGGATATTGCTAATGCTGCTGCATCTGTGCTGTGGTTGGTGGGCTTCTGTGGGGACGGCTTAGAGGGGAGGGACTGTGATCACTCATGGAAAAGACTCCTCAAGTATGGGCTGAGCAAATAGCATGGGACTAGAAAGCAGAGTAGGAATTGATCTCTGAATTTCCAGGGCTCTGGCTTCAAGATTCTTAGAATCTATGAGTTCAGTGTCTTAAGATTTTCTAAATAGTCCCAATAGTGTGTATTTCTGCTTCCATTATTCACAAATACAACCCCAACAGGAATTCCATGATTATACATGAAAATCATATGTGACATTTCTCCTGACAGAGAAAGACAAAGTTTTTTGTTTGGGTTTCTTGTTTGTTTGTTTGTTTGTTTGTTTTTTCAAGACAGGGTTTCTCTGTGTAGTTTTGGAGCCTGTCCTGGATCTCGCTCTGTAGACCAGGCTGGCCTTGAACTCATAGAGATCCACCTGGCTCTGCCTCCCGAGTGCTAGGATTAAAGGCGTGAGCCACCACTGCCCGGCATAAAGTGTTTAATAAATGGGGCATCCTCATTCTTGCTCTACACAATGCAGTAGTTGTCTACACAGGCCCAAGCTAAACAAGTAGACTGAGTTTCACATGTGCCTCTGGGAAGTTCGTGTCCTTTGCAAGCTGAGATGGGAGGGCAAGCTTTCTTCTTGCCCTTCCATTAGATGCCACATCTCCAGAAGCTCAGGGCCAAAGTACTCTCTTCTTAGGCTTTAACTGTAAGTTTGTTGGGAATTTTAGTCTTAATAAAACCAAGAAGAAGACATAGGGAAAATTAAATACCAATTATTAACTGGTTACTCACTCCCCCACTCCCACAAGCACTGTGCTAAGCTGATCTATGTAGTTATCTCATTAAATTCTTTCCATAGTTTCACCTGGGAGATGACCCACCCTTCTTTTCTTTTTCCCATATAGCTTTCTTTTCATTCATCTTGTTTCTCATCCTTCATTGATACCTATTAGTTTACTGTATTCCAGGCATTATTGTGGGAGATGGAGCTAGAACCAAGAACAGAAACAAATATAGTCCTGGCTTCAGGAATGTTCATCATAATAAGAGGAGATTAATGACACAGCAGGGACAAACAAAGAAGAGAGTCCTGGAGGTCTACCTGACACGTGGACCATAAGCTGGTGAGTTAGGGGAAGAGAAGTCAGAGATGCAAGGACTAACATGCAAGGCCATTAAGGTTATTGCTTTGGAATAATCCTTTGGTACATTGTGAATATGTATTCCTCTCATTGGCTAATAAAAAAGCTGACAGGCCAGTAGCTGGGCGGGAAATTAGGTGGGAAATCCAAAGAGAATGATGGGAAGGAGGGCAGAGTCAGGGGAGACACAAGCCAGACAGCTGCTGAGGAAGCAGGACATGTAGAAAATGAGGTAACAAGCCATGAGCCACGTGGCAAAGCAAAGATAGGAAATATGAGTTAATTTAAGTGTAAGAGTTAGCTAGTAACAAGCCTGAGCTATCAACTGAACATTTATAACTCATATTCAGCTTCTGAGTCGATTATTTGGGAGTGGGCAGTCAGGACAGAAAATGTCTGATTACAGGTTATAGTACTTTAGTTTCCATTCTAAGTACAAGGAGAAGCCATAGGATTGTGAGTGATCCATTCATACATCAAGACATCCGTCCATCCATCTGTGTATCCCATCAACCAATCAATCAATCACCAATCACTAAATAAACATCTTTTTGGAGACTTAACTTGATCTTGTTCTTTGTGATAAGGTGGTGAGGAAGATAGATTTTATCCTCTGAAAACTCCATCTTCCAGAGGCAAACAAGTGTATGGCAACTTAACTAGGAAGAGGCAAGGGCCCGAGAAAATAAAAACACTGCAAGAAGTCCAAGGGCAGCAGGAACAGCGGAGACACTATAAAGAGTCCACTCAGGGCAGGGGACACTGCTGCAGAGACTATGGAGGAGGAAGGGATCAGGGCCACCAGGGACTTGGCGGAAGAGTTTTCCAGGCAGATGGATTGACCTGTGCTAAGACCTGGGGCAGAACCGCCATCTTACATCTAAAGACTGAGAGGCCAATGAATCAGGAGACAAGGGGGATGGAGAAGCAGGCAAGCGCCAAACAGTGTGAGGCATGTTAGAAGGTCAGGCAGGTTTTGAGCAGCAGTGATGTGATCTGACTCATGCTACCTTACAGGCTCACCATGAAAACAGAACACCAGGGGGCGAGAGCGTGGGAGCAGGGAGAGCAGCTGGTAACGGCCCAGTGAGAGAAAAGTGTGGTAGAGGCCGGGGCAGAGACAGAAGCTGAGGGATTCCGAACACACTTTCAGAGTAGAGCCAAAGAGGTAGTTGATGGATTCAAAGCAAGGAATAGAAGGTCTGGAGATTGGAGCAGCCCTCTTAGGTTCCTACGCTGAGACATGGCACATTTTGTGCTTTTTTCCTACACAGAGAAGGCTGCTGATGAATTTGATTCATAGTAGAACATACTAAGGTTTAAGAAGCTTATAAATCACCCACGCTCATGTAGCTTGTGGTAGATAGAGCTGGGATTCAAGTCCAAGTGGAGCCAAACTGTGCCACAACGTAATTCTGGATTAGGCACTTGCTCAAACCTGAGACTACAATTTAACAGGCCGACCACAGCCATGCTCTATCGCTATTACAAAGGCTGCATACACTTCAACTTGCAGGCTTGGGATGAGAAAAGCACAATGGTCTTGCCTCCAGTCCCACGGGGACTCCATTTCTTACCTGGAACTGGGCTGGTAAGCTCGCACTCATAAACAGGCTGGCACAGGCTGCTCCTGGGGCTCTCCTCAGCACCCGGGCTGTGTGTACCTTTCCTGCCATGCCGAGGAAGTGGCAAAGGGGAGGCTTCAGAGGCCACAGGTGATTTTCTCCGGACCATCAGATGGCTCTGGGGAGGAAGGGTCTGGACTTCTGTTGTCTCCGGGCTCGTCTCTGGTTTTATCTGAGCAAGCCCTGTGGTTTTCTGACTTTCCACATGGAAGGTCTTATTCCCACAGTTGGTAAGAGGCGGAGCTGAGGACATCTTACTGTTCTGAGATAAAAATTTCTCCCAGTTCCAAAGCTTAAATCTGAAGCTGCTGAGGACCAGTCCTTTCTCCTCATTGGATGTCTCAGCTTTTGATCGACTTCCATCCCGTGGCATGGCAGCTTCCTGGGAATTTCTTGCAGGACACACAGCAGACTTTTCCAGAGGTCCCGAGGAACGTGAATTCTTCTGAATTTCACCTCTCTGTGCCGACTTAATTTCCTGGCTTTTAAGAGGCTGGCACACTTCAGTGGAAGAAGAAGACAGGGGCGGATGGTGATTGGATGAGAGGCCCTTCCCACTAGCCAGACTCTGGGCTGACTGTGTGTGTCCCCTGTCATCCTTTCGAGAAACACCAGCTGGCAACTTAAGCGGTCCTGGGAAAGGTGGGGCATCAAACTTTTGAAATTTGGCTCGAAGTTCCTTGAAGTTTCTTACCCCTTCCTGAAGCACAAAGAGGAAGAAAAGTGTCTGGTTACCCTGGGAAAATGGGCAGCATGATCAAGCGGCTTCATTGTCCTTGTTAAAGGTCTCTGAGGGCCAACGTGAGGGAATGCTTCCCCAGGTGAGCAGTCTTAGCCTGTGCAGCTGCTAATGGTTTCTCCCATCTATGTAGACAGCAGCAGTACAGGCTGAGTCTACATAGATGGGGGAAACCATTTTCTCCCTCTTAAATTTGGCTATGTTGGATGTTCTCACAGCATGGAAGGACTAACTAGAGACCGTACTAGCAATTGATCATAAACATTTTTGGTGTTTTTGGTGAGACTCAGGGTCTCATTTTATGCAGCCCTGCCTGGCCTGGAATTCTATGTAGACCAGGATCACAGACATCCACCTGCCTCTGCCTCCAGAGTGCTGGGATTAAAGGCACACACCACCACATCTGATGTCTGATAAGCCTTTTGATGGCTTCCCTCTTAAAAAAATAGTTAAAATATGCTTTGGCATAGAAAAATGTTCTTTATAATACAGTCTCTGTTTGCTCAGAAGATAACGGAATTTTATCTCCACACAAAACAATTCAAACATGACTAGTCTTATACCAAATGGGTTGTTTACAATTGCCTTGGAGACCTTGCCCTGCCCACCATCCTGGCCTGCTCGAGTCACAAAGCATACTCCGATTTGCTTGTCAAATGTTTCTTTGCACTTCCCGATTGATTTCAAGCTCACCTTCCATCCAGACTGCCTCTAGGAAGAACAGTAGAACCAGCAGGTTCACTGTTCCCTTGATGCTCTTCTGTCTCTTCATAACCTGGCTGTCGAATTTCACACTGTGTAAAAGCAAACTTTAGAAGGCTTACATCCAAGTTCTGACTCTGCCCTTTCTCATTCAGGCAAATCCTATGTGCGACCATGTCTTAACGTTACATTCAGCTGTATAATATTATGAACACTAGAAGGATTGGGGTTACTACACAGAAAGTGTCCAGTAGAGGGCCTGTCACACAGTAGGACTATGGTAAATAAAAGCTACGAGAGGCCAGATAATATTCTTGTTTGTGGTTCCCTTTGGAGAACAGCTTAAATCCAGCATATGAAAAGGGTTTTGGTTGTGGTAGCCTAGGCCTAGGGCAGAAGGTAGAAGTTAGGAGTGTCCAGGACTACATCGGGAGCTGTCTGCTAGTCCAGCCAAATAGGCTTGGTACTTTTTCTACTGGTCCACCTTCTCCTATTAGAGCTCATTGGTTTTGGTGAATGCATGGGAAGTAGGAAGGCATTTAATGGAATCACTTCAAACACTAAGAGCCATTATCCCCTCCTGATCACATTCCAGGGTTTTGTTTGGTTTTGTTTTTTCCTTTCTTATTTCACGTATACAGACCATTGCCATGGTAGTGACTTTGGGTTTTGCCAGCTGAGGGACTGCCGTGTGACCTTCCTTCACCATGTTTACAGTTGACTCACACCTGCTCTCTGAGGGTTTCAGGAGGGAGGGAAGTTGACAAGCTTTGGAAGGCAGGTGGCTGCAAGCTGGTTTGTGAGCAGTCCACTGCTATTTTCCTACAGCTCACTCCCACTACACACCTCCACCTCAGCACACGCTTACGGTTCTCTCTCCAAATTGCCAACGGTTCATTTCTTATACTTTAGTCGACAGATGAGCTAGACCGTCTGTATTTCCTCTCTCCTGATGTGGCACAAGCCTGTGCTAGGAATGGCGTCAGGGGTCCTGAATGTGGAGTCTCAGCTTAGTCCTTCTCCAGCCAGATGCCTTATGAAATCCTTTTTTATGACTCTAAGCCTATTTTCCCTTACTCTAAATTAGGACTTACTCAGGTGGCTGAGATATAAGGGTTAGGAGTTCAAGGCCAGTCTGCGCTACTCGAGGAACCTGTTTTCATAAAGAGTACAGGTTGGTTGTGGTGGGGAAAGACATGTGCTTCTCATAACAATTCAGGACCAAATAAGATAACAGATATACATACTTCATGGTGAATAGTTTTAACATAAAGTACATGATCTTAGCTATTGAAAGATTTCAGTTTGGTACCATAAAAAAGATTGACACTGTTGTGGAACCAGTCTCCAGTATCCTTCATCTCTCCACCCTAAAAACAATAGCTCTGTATTCCTCTCCTACTTCACTTTCTGACTCTTGGACTCTTCTGGGTATTCAAACAAATGAAAAAAAAATACAGCATTTGTCTCAATGTGACTGGTTATTTAACTTAGTACAATACCCTCAAGGTTTAGCCGTGATATAGTAAGTGTTAGATTTCCTGTCTTCTAGCCAGGCAAGCCAGCAAACATGTGTAGTCCCACCACTTGGTGGGTGGAAGCAGGAGGATCCTCTGCCAAAGCCAGCCTGGGTTATTTACTTAGGTTCTTTGCACATTACTGGAGTTAGACTGCTATATAATTCTGTGTTCAAACACCACTTTGATGTCCTCCTTGCGGTCCTCTTGTGTATGTTCCCAGATGCTGAATTGCTGGACATAGGGCAATTCTACTTTTAAGTTGTTAGAAACGTCCATACTGTTGTCCATGGCAACCACATCATTTTACATTCCCACCAATGGCAAACTCAAGGATTCTTATTTATTAACATACTCACCAACTCTTATTTTTCTCTATCAGCCATCCAAACAGGTTTGAGCTGGCTAGTAGTTACTGGTTTTGAAGTAATGTAATCATTTTTTTTCTTTACTGTCTGAAGCCAACTATAAAGGCATTACTTGGTAGAATTTAATCTTTGTTGGAGTGTTTATGCAAAGCAGAATTGTGCATTTGATAACCTTCAAACCAAGGCCCTCTGCAAAGACCACTGGTTCAGTGTGAGGCAAACCTGACTATGTTCAGTTCATTTCCCCTTTCAGTAAATGTTTGTTAAGTGCCTACTACATAGACAGGACACAGGTTTCACCATCAAAAGCCTCTTAGATATTTTAGTGTACCACTAGGGAGATGTAGACTGTAAGTAAACACACAAGAAAATCTTAGAGGCAGGAACTAGATGAGGAATTAGGTAGGTGCTCCAATGGTGTGTGGTACAACTCCTGATCTTCAAAGGTACCACAGGAAAATCATTGTTTTGCTCAGTCATATACCAGAGTGGGTGCTGGCCTCGGTGATCTTCAAAGTCTCTTCAGTACTACACGGTTTCCTTCTTCCTGGTATGTGTGGGGAACAGATATGATTTGGGCTTTTCTGCTTATCACCTCCTGAGATTTCAGAGTTGAGGGCATGATTTTGAAATGACTTCGTTATGGTCTCTTTGCTTTGACTCAGCTCTTCTAATCCTTCATTTACCCAGCTGTTAGACAAATCTGTTTAACAACACAAACCTGATCATATAGGTCTCTTACATGCTGAAAATCCTTCAAATTGGCTTCCTTGAGCTCTCAAATCAGCTCAAATACAGTTGCTGAGCATTGAGATGCATCCTAACGCCTCTCCTGGACTTTCTGACATCACCGGGGCCCCTTCTGCAGCAGACTGCCCATTTCTCCCCTCACTGCATTGTGTACATTGCCCCCTCACATCTCTCTACTTTCAAATGTACTATTTCCTCTGCCTGGAAGGCCCATCTTTCTCCTAATTCCTGGAATTAGCAAAGCTGATTCATGGCAGTTGAAAAGATGTGTTGTCTTCTAGGAGCGAGACACTGAAGTGATGATGAACCCTAGACCAGTCCCTTTCTGATTTATGAAGCGAGGGAAACAGACATCCATGGATCGCTGCAGTATGATACAGGGAATTACTTCACACACAGCACAGTAGAGGCTTGGAGATGCAATGGAGATACAAAGAAACCTTCCTGGAGATGACAGCAGCCATCAGTGGGACAACAGTGGGAGGGGGTCCAGAAAACAAGAACCACATGCCTAGAGGTGTGGCGCAGCCTGCTGCAGAGGGAAGGGCGAACAGTTCCACTCACTATCGCTCCCAGGGTCAGAGGGTGAGGCTGCAGAGTCAGTCTTCTAAGAGTACTTGAGGCCATCTTTAGAGCAGGAGGCATGACTGATGGTTCTACCACTGAAGAGCCAAACGCAGTCTACAACAGATAACCAAACCGGCAACACCACCTCCACTCGGCCGGCTTTCCCCTGCATGCAGCCTGACTCATCCAGCTCAGTGCAGTGAACCTGTCCTTCACGCAGAGGCAGAAAAGGTCAGAGTTACATCTCCAGGAAGTCTCTCTGCTACAATTTTCCAAGCACAGGCGTGCATCTTTCCAAGCACAGGTGAGGGAAATGAGCACAAGAGGCTACCTTTTGGGAGCCAAGTGTGACAGAGGTTGCCATGCTGTGCAGTGGATGGCAGCATTCGTGAGCTCCCTTATGTGGCATACAACATCTTTCCCAGTGCACTTGGTGATTCTCTATGTAATCTATGATAAACTCCTTGCTGTTTAGACCAGTAACAGCAGATTTGGTCATCTGCAATGAAAGACACCGACATATCCATCCTGTCACGCTTTTCTCCACAGCACCTCTGAGCACTCAGCATATTATCCATCTCCCTCAGTCAGGGTAGAGACTCCACAAGGATGGGCCCTGTTGTCTTTTTTTTGTTGTTGTTGTTGTTGTTTTTGTTTTTGTTTTTGTTTTTCGAGACAGGGTTTCTCTGTGTAGCTTTGCGCCTTTCCTGGATCTCGCTCTGTAGACCAGGCTGGCCTCGAACTCACAAAGATCCGCCTGGCTCTGCCTCCCGAGTGCTGGGATTAAAGGCATACGCCACCACCGCCCGGCTGTTGTCTTTTAGGTTTTGATTACTGCTGCCACGTCAGAAACTGGAAGAATAGTAGTCTTACAACAGCTGCTTGATAAAAATTTGGTGAATCTATGAAGATTTACAAGTCTTTCAGAATCTAGATGATGCAAACACAATATGTTACTTATGTCTAGTCCTGTGGTTCACAACATCTCTGGTGAGTAAATGAACCAGTGACAGCACACTTGGAAAAGTTGGCAGGTTCATGGGATAAGTGAGTGGGAACTGTAGCATTGTAAACTATCCTCGCACATCTTTGTGAGGTCAGCTTCAAATGTCCACAGAAACAAACCCCTACAAAGTCAGACTGTAGCACTGAGAACAGCTTTGGAAGACATCCTGGGCACTTCAGATCTGGATGGATCAGGTGAGCTGCAAATGCTTCATTTGGGAAGCACATGACAAACCCATGTCAGAGATATTGTGGGAACAAAGATAAAAGATGCAGTGTCCTCTAAACAGAAGAGGCTTATCTCTGATATGGAAAGGAGGGGGCAACCAGCCACCATCAACAAAGAAAGCACTACTTCAGAAGGAGGAGGTAGCCACGATCAAACACTTCTAAGTCCGGTTCCCTGGATGTGATGTTATGACATCTCAATTTATCCAAACTTGGAGAACAATATTCAGAGGTCTCTCGTTCACTTTTCATTTTCTAGAACCATAGTTAATGGCAGTGACAACACACAGACCTGAGCAGTTCACACACAGTCACCTGGTCACATCTGTTGGACTCCCAGGTGCAGACAAATACCCAGCACAGAAAGCCTAAGTGACTCCCTCAAGGTCACAGAAGTTCATGTAGCCTGGCTTTGGAGCTCATGTTCACCCCCAACTCTATGAGCACAAGTGCTCCTGTGCCCCTCTACACACCTTGGACACATTCCATAGTTGTGTTTTCTGTCCTCTTCAGCCTCATTGTGAACTCTTTGTAATTGCATGGAGTCTTGATTAATCTCTTCAATAGCCCCACAATGCAGGTATGCTTACTACACCATTTTACAGATAGTTAATGTATACAAAGAGGTTAAATAACTCCTCAAGCTTAGATAGGGCAGTGGTTCTCAACCTTCCTAATGCTGCGACCCTTTAATACAGTTCCTCATGTTTTGAATCCCAACCATAAAATTATTTTATTGCTACTTCACGATTACACAAACTGTAATTTTGGTACTGTTATGAATTGTAATGTAAATATCTATGTTTTCTCATGGTCTGAGGCAACCCCTGTGAAAGGGCCATGGTTCTTTGACCCCGAAGGGTCTTTGACCCACAGGTTGAGAATCACTGACATAGAAAATCAAAAAGGAATTTAAACCATGTAATCCCAGCTTCCAACCATTCTGCTAATGAACTTATAAATTTAGAACCAGATTATAAACTTTTGCTGTCTCACAGAAGTTCTATAACTAATTGTATGTATGTCACAATTCCATTAGAAATTGTAGAATAACCACAGCCAGCCAGATGGTCCAGTGAGTCAAAAGGCTTCCTGAGCACACCTCAAGACCAGAGTAGGGTTCCCAGAACCCAATGCAGAAGGAGAGAGCTCGAACCCTGAAAACCACCGTCTAACAACAGGCATGCTGTGACACACACGTACCTGCACTCACATACATCACACACAAACCGCACAAGCAGTGACAATAAACAAAACAAATTAAAACACAATTCCCTAATAATTATTTTATGGAAGCAAATTCAAATTCCAGGAAACTTACCTCTTAAAAAACTTTTTAAATTTATATTTCAAGTATGTGAGTGTTTTGCCTGAATATCTGTATGTGCACTATGTGCATGCTTGGGCCCGAAGAGGTCAGAAGACACTGCTGTAGCCCCTGGAACTGGAGTTATGGTTATAAACTGCCACATGGCTGCTGGGAACTGAACTCAGGTCCTTTGCAAAAGCAGCCAGGGCTCTTAACCACTGAGCCATGTCTCCGGCCCTCAGGAACCTAACCTTCATTTACTTTTTGTTGTTTATGTTGACAGAAACACAGCATTTTCCTAATAAAATTGAATTTTTTAAAAAAAAAACTATAATAAATGATATAGCAAATATGCTCATGTAGTCTTGGGATTTTAAGGTAGCTCTGATTTGATGTAATTAAAAAATATAAATATGCAAAATAAGTAACAAAATATAATTTGGTGATGTAATTTTTTAAAATAAACTTGCAATTGAAAAAAGTCTGGTGTCAAATCACATGTCTCTATCTGAAGTTTACAAAATGTGGGATGGAGGCTACTTGGCCACATTTCTTTTCTGGGCAGAGTGTCATGGTACTCTAGATGTCCATCCATGATGCCTGCATCACATCACACCTCAGCTCAACATGAGAAAATAGATTTCCAATGAATTAGCAGTGACTCTTATGTGTGAAAGCTGACATGGAAACCCCGTGCCAGTGAGGCCCCTCAAACTCCACTAATTTCTGAGTTCCTGGAGATTGCTGAGTGTGACTATTCCCCACAGGGAAAAACAAGGGCAACATCAATGCCAACAGTTTATCACGAGCCTGAAACTCTCCCTCCTGGAAAACAAATGCAGGTACCCTAAGGAACAGGCAAGCTAAAAATCCAAGGCACAGGGAAGCTGCCGAAGCCAAGAAAGTATGCTCTAGTAGAAGTCATAGCTGCCAAGTGCTAGCTAACACGGAAAGGAGGAAAAGTCTCACAAACAGCTTGTGATCACCTTTCAGGACTACAGGCTTCACCACTCTGAGAGCTGGATGGTGGGGAGACTGCCTATGCTCCTGGTAGCAGGGATTAACACCTAAAACCCCTAAAAAAAGGGTGAAAACAGACTGATGTCCTCTCACTTGCCCTGGGAACAGAATCAGAGTGAAACTTCACGCTCCCATGACACAGGTATAAGGACTGATAATTACTCCAGTCCTCCTCACTAGGTGTCTGGGCCCTAAGGAGGGCTCCCCATGTGATCCAAGGAAGGAATCTAGAACTTCTGGGGTCTACAGCTCAAACTCCTCTCTTGTTGTGTCCCACCCATGCAGACAGGAAGGCAGTTCCCAGTGTCCAGTGCGGTCATGTGTCTCTGGGCACTCCTCTGGGTCAGTTCTGCTTGCTTATCACCTTCTAACTTATCTCGGCTGCCCACTGGCCTTTCTCAGTCCTCCATTCTTTACAATGCAGGGACTCTATTCATCTCTGTTATCTTCAGCTGATAGCTGGGCCAGCTGAGCATGCAGCCCCCAATATTCAATGCCTGTTCAGTGAAGGCAGTTATGGAGAACAGCCAGCCACCTAACCACAGGGCTGAATGTTTTGTCAATAAATACGCAGTGGCATCATGGATCAGTTTGGGGCCCTCAAGATGGCTCAGTGGGTAAAAGGACTTGCCTCATAAGTCTGATGGCCTGAGTTCAATCTGCTGAATTCATAAACATCACAAAGATGTGGTGGCTTGAACCTGTAATCATGGCACTCCTACAGAGAGACGGGAAGCAGAGAGAGGAGAGATCTCCCAGAACTAGCTAGCCTGGAGTTTGCTGAGGGGCAGAAATTACAAGGTAGGGAGAACCTGTGAGTTCTCTCTCTCTCTCTCTCTCTCTCTCTCTCTCTCTCTCTCTCTCTCTCTCTCTCTCTCACACACACACACACACACACACACACACACACACACACACACACACTAAATATGTTTGGTGAAGCCCACTAGAAGTGAGATCGAATGGTTTTCACTGGAGGGGAGGCTCTGAAACCACTCAGAGCTGATGGAACAGCATAAACAATAACAGTGAGGCATGCAGGTTCTTTGCATTTGATAGGGCAGCCAGAACACTGAAGAAGTAGTGGAAGAAGAAAACTATGCTCATGGAGGGTCTTCAGAGTTTTTACTCAAGGAAGAGATAATCTTGGCTGCTTTTCTAGAGCAATAAGAAAGAAAAGGTACCTTGGTGTTGAGAGCCTTTCAGGGAACACAGACAATGTTTAGTCTACATCTAAGAACACTTTTTAAGAAGGCCTTCCTGTTCATCAGCAGCCAGAGAAACTGGAACTGGAACTCAAGGTCCAAGTAGTATTTGGTACTGATATAAATAACCATTTCTCCAGTCTCAGAAATGAATACGTATGAGCCAACTTTCCCTCATCAAACCCTGTCTATCCAGGCTTTTCACAGAACCCATGCTTCATTTCACTGTCTTTGGGAAGTTGCTTGGAATCCTGTCTTAGGGTTTCTACTGCTGTGATGAAACACCATGACCAACGCACCTTGAAGAGGAAAGGGTTTATTTGGCTTACACTTCCATATCACTGTTCATTATCAAAGGAAGTCAGGACAGGAACTCAAACATGGCAGGAACCTGGAGGCAGGAGCTCACGTAGAGGCCTTGGAGGAGTACTGGTTATTGACTTACTATTCATGGCTTGCTCAGCCTGCTTTCTTATAGAACCCACGACCACCTGCTCAAGGGATAGCACCATCCACCATGGGCTGGACCCACCCCCATCAATCACTAATTAAGAAGATACTTACAGGCTTGTCTACAACCTGTTCTTATGGAGGCATTTTCTTAATTGAGATTCCCTCTTCTCAGATGACTTCAGCTTGTGTCAAGTTGACATAAAACTATCTAGCACAGTTCCTGAGATTCAGATGTTTATATATAGATGTATGGTGTGTTGTGGAGTGTGCATGTGATTTGCATGCCATTGCACACATGTGGAGGTCAGAGGTCAATCTTGGGTATCAGTTCTTGCTTTCCATTGGTTGAGGTCTGGTTTTTTTGCTGCTTGCCACTCCCTACCCCAGGTTATTTGGCCCACTATCTTTCAGGCTGTGGTTTCCACAGATTACAGATGCATACTACCATGTCTGGGTTTATGTGAGTTCCAGGGAATCAAATTCAGATCCTCATGCTTACATGACAAGCCCTTTCTTTACCCATGGAGCTATCTCTCCAGCTTAAGATTTATTCTTAGTAAAAAAAAAAAAAAATGCCTATAATCTTTATACAAAATGCTGGCATATACTTTGGGACTCAGAAATTCTCTAATTTTAGAAAAGTAGCTTATTACAAATTCTACCTAAGCCCTGGTCCAGTTTGCAGCAGTATGCTATGTTCGGACCAGCTACTATTTCCATAGGAAAACATGTGAGTGCTCATCTAAGGTACGATAAGTACTGACCAGAAACTGTCTTGGGTTGACTCAGGTAGAGTTCTGATATCAAGACAGTTATGACAAATTAGTCGTCTTAAAAGCTGCACTTGGGCCAGGCGGCAGTGGCTCACGCCTTTAATCCCAGCATTCGGGAGGCAGAACCAGGTGGATCTCTGTGAGTTCGAGGCCAGCCTGTTATAGCATGAATCTTAAAAGGACTTATTAATAAAATCAAACCTGAAGCCAGGTATTGGAATGAATGCTGGAAGATCAGAGAAGCAGAACAAGTCACAGCCACCTCACCTTGCCAATTCCTCAGCTGATCCTGTTTCCTCAGACTGGAAGCCTCTCAGTCTTCATCTGGAATGAATCTCAGCTGAACTGCTAAAAGCCTAAAAGCTTAACCAGGCTCTTGTTCCTGGTCCTCATGCCTTATATACCTTTCTGCTTCCTGCTATCACTTCCTGGGACTAAAGGCATATGTCACCATGCCTGGCTGTTTCCAGTGTGGCTTTGAACTCACAGAGATGCAAATGGATCTCTGCCTCCAGAATACTAGGATTAAAGGTGTGAGTGCCACCATTTTCTGGCCTCTATGTCTATCTAGTGGCTGTTCTGTCCTCTGACCCCAGATAAGTTTATTAGGATGCACAATATATTGGGGGACAAAATATATCACCACAGCCTGGTCTACAAAGCGAAATCCAGGACAGGCACCAAAACTACACAGAGAAACCCTGTCTCAAAAAGCCAAAACAAAACAAAAAACTGCACTTGGGAACTGGGTGTGGCATTGCGGATGAGTTCTCCATTTCCTAGGAGATCCTTCAAGGCTAGAGGAGGAAGAATAAAGCAGTCAGTCTGTCTGTACCAGGCACACCAGATGATAGCTGTGGCTGCAGACAACCCCTAGCAGATAGTCCATGGGTCATCTGCTTCTGCTTATATCTTTACCGTTATTTTTCCACTGGCAATCAGCTTCATGCAAGCAATTCTTCAATGACCCAGTGGCTCTAAAATACAGTTCCATTAAAATTTCTCACTGTTTTTTTAAAATTAGCATTTAATTTTTTTAAAATTAGCATTTCCCCGTAACTATTTACCCGATAAGATGGTATCCTAGCTAGGGTTTCTATTGCTGTGATGAAACACCATGACCAAAGCAACCCAGAGAGGAGAGGGTTTATTTCTTTTCTGCATTACTGTCCATTATCAAAGGAAGTCAGGCAGGGGCTTAACAGTGCAGGATCCTGGAGGCAGGAGCTGAAGCAGAACCCATGGAAAGTTCTGCAAGCTTACTGGCTTGCTCCTCATGGCTCGATCAGCCTGCCCTGCTTGCTTATGACACCCAGGACCACCAGCCCAGGGGTGGCACCACCCACAATGGGCTGGGCCCTCCCACATCAATCACTAAGAACAGGCTCAATGGGCTTGCCTACAGCCAAATCTGATAGAGGCTTTTTTTTTTTTTCTTCAGTCTAGGCTTCCTCCTCTCAGATGACTATAGCTTATGTCAAGTTGACATAAGCTAGCTGGCCCAAATGCTAACTAACTCCTTCAGCTCCTGGATCTGGTCTCAAGCCACTGTAACATGTCCTCCTCCTGCCACTCTCCCTCCCGCTCTCCCTAGTGCTGGGTAAGCCAGGACTTGACATAATACTAGACAAGTGCTCTCACACTGAGTCCCTACCATTGGTCTCTTTAATCTGTGATCACATAGACCTGCTGGGCTTCCTGGACAAGGACCATGTTCTCCTGCATCCCCATAGCCTGTGCTTCACCTATCTGGACTGTCTTTGCCAGACACCCACCATTCGAATTATGCTTACTTCTTTTACATCTAGCTCAGAAACTCCCATGAGGCTGTTATCACTGCCCCTCAAAACCTCTCCTCAGACCTCTCTGGCAACCGTTCTCAGTCTTGGATGTGTCCTGGAATGCTCTGGGGACCCCTGAACATGCCCCCACTGAACAGAATCTCTGTGTCCACAGTGCTTTTGTATGGCCATCTCTCAGGCTCTCATCCAACAACACATCTGGATGCAGAGTTCTCCAGCTGCCATTCTCTTCCGGTCTTACTCTTTATCACTTCCTGTGCCCTACCGTAATTACTCAAGTGGATCCCTTGAGCTCATTCATAGCAGGGAGAGGAATACACTCATTTCAGAGCCCACAGGTTCTCTGATGAGTGACTCCAAGTGCTCAATAAATATTTACCAAAGCAACTTTGAACAAAATGAATGAGCAGATTTCGGATAGTGGCCCAGAGGGGATTCTCATTTCAAAAAGGGCTTTCTCAGAGAACTACCAATTAATTTCCTGCCAACAATGCATCTAAATTGCTCTTCTAATCATGGCACTCCCCTTATTAAAATCCTTCAGTAGTCCCCCATGGCCTGATGCTAATGCCTACATTTCTTAGCTACACATACAAGGTCCCATCTGCTGGTTTCTTGACGTCCTCCCCATCTTCTTTCCCGGGGAACGTCCTACTCCATTAGACTCAGCCCCCCAGGAAAACCGAGTTGCCTCTGTGCATTTGTTCATGCTGTTCCCTCTGCCTGGAATGCCTTCTCCTGTTTATTTCCTGAGCTCATGTTCATCATTTGAGACAGAGCTGAGGTGACAGTCCCAGAAGTGTCTTCCAGCTCTGACCCCCACTGGTAGAGCGGCCTCTACTCGCCCCTATGTTTCCAGTTTCCTAACTTTATCACTGTCACCTGTACAGGGGTCTGCTCTAACCCCACCCCTCCTCCAACTGAGGTCTCTAGAGGTGAGGATTGCTCTGTTTTTCCAAGTCACGTTCCTGTCTGTGCTTAGGCATACAGAGAATACATAGACAATACAGGCCCTTTTAATTATGCGTTTATGGATGTGGAGACTGAGAACAATTAGGCTTCATTCTAGATAGAAGTAAAGGGTGCTCTAGATTCCTAGTACATTACATGTGTTTATGTTACCGCCTTTCCAGGTGTGTACAGCAACATGTCTCCACTGCCATTTCTGTAGCTCCACCAACAGGCTTCTACAGGCTTCTAAGATTACCCCTGAAGACGACTGAACCAAGGATCAGAGCTTCCTGAAGTTCCCTCAGCTCATCAATGAACCCTGGAGCCAGGGCCTAAACCCGGCAACAACCTGAAGCCTGTGGTGTTTGCAAAGAACTCTGCTATGCACACCTTTTCCTTAATGGTATGGTCACCCATTTTCCCTGAGCATCCAACACTTCATGGAATTGAGATCCACCCACACCCCCCAACCCCCCAACCCTCCAACTCCCCAACCCCCCACCCCACCGAGCTATTTTCTTGTGGAAGATGTCACATAATGTGTGACAGCTACCACACCACCCCAAGGACACTGCCAGGACAGAGCAGTAGGAGGACAGGCAGGTCAGGACAATCCTGACTGGGTTTGAGTAACAAGTGACTTCTCAGAGAAAAGGAAACATGAAGAACAAATAGGAGTTTGACTGCCCTTGGGAAATGGAAATGTATAACAAGAAATCCACGGAGTCTGTTTAACGGGCAAAGGAATTTATCAGGGGGAAAAACTCACTCTACAGAACAGCATAGTCGCAGGTTCTGGAACTCTCTTCCGGCCGCCTGACTCAGTCCAGTCTCCAAATCCACAAGAGAGAGCAGAGCAGAGAACTGCCTACGTGCATCTCAGGTCTTAAGGGTCGCTGTGAAGCCACGCCCCAGGGGCATGGACTTCAGGGTCATAGGCAGGTGGAACAGTTACCTGCTACATCTCTAGGGGCAGTGCTTCAAGGTCATAGACAGAACAGCTACCCACTACAGAAATTACACGTTGTGGAGCATGGATGTATCGTTTTAAAAGGCCTGAGGCTTAGAGAGCCCAGCAGGCAGAGATTCCTGACATTAGAGGATTATTGTACTTATGGCTGGAGTGTGAGGTGAGAAATGAGGCTAGCCCATTCCCAGTCTTTAAACAGGCAGCACGTTTTCATTTTCAGGGTTGGAGACACACCTTCAGAGATGATCCCGAGATATGTAACAAGAGAGTGATATTTTCTGTGTGTGTAGGCCCAAAGTTGACATTGGTCGTCTTCCTCAATCTCTCTCTACTTTATTTATTACCCCAGGCATACCTTCCTTATCTCTGCCTGCTGGTTTTTGGCCTGCCTGCTTTTCTGTGGGTTCTGGGTAATCTAAATTCCAGACTTTACAGCCATGCAGCAAGCATTTTATCCACTGAGCCATCTCCCAAGATCAAGAAAATGATTATTTTAGAGCCAGCGGACCCCGCCTTGACAAGGCACAGGCCTATAGCGCAACCAGAGCACAATGACCAGCAAAGCAAAGCACCGCTCACTGAAGACACAAGATTTACGGTGCCTGTTAGGAAATAGCTGAGCACCAGCGGCTCGGCATAGCTTCCAGACATCAAAAGGTTGCTGAGCAGAGGCTCTGTGTTGGTGTTGAGGGTCTCTGAGGAAAAATTCGACCATGTGCCTCTGAGGCCAGTTTCAAATCGAAGCCCCCAGCAAAGCAGTCCAGGCTTTAATTATATCAGCAGATAGGAGACTCAGGGCTTGAAGTCAGAATTTACAATCTGCAAATGCACCAACCTGTCAACTGCCCCACTACTGGCCGTTCTTCATTACCTGCCCCACACTTGTTTGGTACTGGAGCCCGGGGCAAGAATGGAGTTTCTGGACCAGTGGGATGCCTTGGGTAAAAGATGTTGCTAGATCCTCAGGATCCATAGTGGAAGGAAACAATCCAACCCTTCCTGAGAATTGCCCTCTGACATGTGTGGCCTGCTGCCCCCAATCTGACCCTTCTCTAAGATGGCTGCAACCCTGTCATCCTCTCGTGTACCTCCATACACAGACACACAGTTCAGGAGGAGGAAGAGGAGGAAGAGGAGGGAGAAAGAGTGGGAGGAACAGCAGCTGCTGGCTGGGAAGCTGGGGAATGGAGCCTTTTTATTTGAGAGGGCTCCCTGAGCACCCTGCTGTCGTGGGGTCTCTCCCCGCCCCCTAACAGAACAGCCAGTCACTGTCCATCTGGGTTATGACAACTTTACACAAAGTGCAGTTTAGCAACCACCTAAAGGAGAAGGTTGAATATTTTCTCTGAGTCTCTTGATTGCTTTTACCCTCCACGCTATGATGTAAATGCCTCAGCCAGTAGGGCCGTTTACATTTCTTAGATTTGCTTTGTATATTGGAATCCCAGCCAAGTGAAGAAACTTGGAAAGAAATCAAAGCCCATTTTAGCTTAGGGATGTTAGGTGTGTTTTAAAGAAGGAACAAGTTCCTCCCAGGTTTTCTGTCTATTCCACATCTCCTTTCTGCAACAGTTTCAGAAAATTTGTTTTTAAGATATGAAGTACCGATCACCTGTGTCCTGATCATCATTTCCTCCATCATCTCTCCTTCCTCTTCCCCCTCTTCTCTCTCCTCCCCCTCCTCTCCTCCCCCATCCTCTTCCACCCCCTCTGTTGACACTGGTGTGTATAAACTGCTGCTGTTTAGACACAACCTTTGAGCCCCTTAGAAATCTGGCATGGTATGTGTCATTACCTTGATTTTACAGCTTTAGGAACCGGCTTGGAGAGAGAACAGTTTGGTCAAGGGTGAAAAACCCTTGCTGTGGACTTGGGAGGTGGAAGGGTGGTGTTTGGGTGACCTTCAGCTGAACCTCTGTCACCGCAGTTCCCACCAATAAAGTGGTATCAATAGTAGTATTCAATAGCCAAGTAACTAAGATAATCCGTGGTAAGTGTTCATCCCCGTGCCAGGCACTGACTATGAAGCCGGAGAGGATGAGCTGATCCTCACTGGTTCTGTCAGTTTGCACTGTTATTTTTTTTTTTTCCTTTTTTTTCTTTTTTGGTTTTTCGAGACAGGGTTTCTCTGTGTAGCTTTGCGCCTTTCCTGGAACTCACTTGGTAGTCCAGGCTGGCCTCGAACTCACAGAGATCCGCCTGGCTCTGCCTCCCGAGTGCTGGGATTAAAGGCGTGCGCCACCACCGCCCGGCAGTTTGCACTGTTATTAAGGGGCAGTTTCTATTTAACAATAAAGTCTTCTCGAGTTTGAATGTGTGCCCCAAACTTCACGTGTCAGAAACGTAATTACTAAATGTATAAGTTAATGGAATTTCAAGGTGGGCCTTGAGGAAGTTACTTGGATAAGATTGGGTTGGATAAAACCATGAGGGTGTGGCCTCCTGGATCACATCAGTAGCTTTGAAAAATGAGGATGAGAGACCCAAGCACTCATGTGTAACACGAATTCAAAAATGGTCTTCTAATAAAAAACCTAGAGATATTGGGGTAATTGCTGAAAGATCAGAGAGACAAAGGAACAAGCCACAGCCACCTCTTACCTCTAGGACTCCTCAGCCTGAAAAAGCTCTCTAGCCGAAAGACCTCTAGCTAAAAGGGCTTTAGTTCCTGTCTCCTCATGCCTTATATATCTTTCTCCGCCCAGCCATATCACTTCCTTCTTAGTGCAGGGATTAAAAGCGTGTGATTCTCAAGTACTGGGATTAAAGGTGTGTGCCACCACTGCCTGGCTCTGTTTCTCTCCTAAACTGAGTCAATATTATAGTAGTAGTAGTACTACTATATAGTAGTAGTAGTCCATGGTGGCTTTGAACTCACAGAAATCCAGACTGATCTCTGCCTCCTGAGTGCTAGGATTAAAGGTGTGTGCCACCTCTACCTGGCCTCTATGTTTAATCTAGTGGTTTGTTCTGTCCTCTGATCTGCAGGCAAGTTTTGTTAGGGTACACAAGCTCTAACTTGCTATGTTGTGATGCAATTAAAAAGATCCTTTACCAATGTTGAGATGAGACCGGTGCCGTGATCTTAGATTCCATGCTTCCAGAACTTGAGAAATAATGTTCTCTTCTTAATAAATTACTCAGTTCCAGGTAGTTTGTTATAGCTACATCACAATGATCAACAGAGATCTGAGCCCCAAATTTCAGATCTTTTCCCTATCCCATGGGCCCCTTCTCAACATTGCTTTGTTTACACTGACTCCAAGCTGTCACGGAGAAATAATCAACTCCATTTTACAAAAGAGGAAACTAGAGCTGCAGGGGTTATGACCCTTTGCCTAAGATGGAAGAGCTAATAAGTGGCAGACCTCCTGAAGACCATCTCCCAGTTTCTCACTACTCTTAACACAGTCTCAAGTTTGGCTTTGAACAGACAAGGAATGCAACTGAAGGGTATTTGAAAGCCCTTCATCTGGGGCAAGATTTTTTCAGCCAATAAGAACCGGTGCTTGACAGTCTGTGCTGAGTCCATGTTCATTCTGCTAAGTCACCCAGTCAGCCTCAGGACCTTTTTTACTGGATGAACAGCCAAGCCAGAGTCCTATGAGAGAGGCTCACAGCAGCATCAGTGTGGTGGTTTGACTAGGAAGCCCCCCCCCCATAGGCTCATAGATTTGAATGCTTAGTCATCAGGGAGTAGCACTATTAAGAGGTGTGGCCTTGTTAGAAGAAGTGTGTCACAAGGGTGGGCTTTGACACAGCTGGGACCAGTGTCACTCTCTTCCTGCTGTCTGCTGATCTAGATGTTTAACTCTTGGCACCTTCTCCAGCACCACATCTGCCTGCACACCATGCTTCCTGCCATGATGATAATGGACTAACACTCTGAATCTGTAATCCAACTCCAATTAAATGTTTTCCTTTATAAGAGTTGCTGTGGTCATGGTGTCTCTTCACAGCAATAGAAACCCTAATTGAGACAATCAGTGACACACCAGTCCCTGATGAACACTCCTAGCAGCAGCTCACAAGGTCCTTCACCTTTGGAGGTGGACAACTATGTGGGACCAATACCATCTTCCGTCCAAACGTTTCCCAGGAAAGATGCATCCTTGGCCCTTTGGAAAGATGTATCCTTGGCCCTTTGGAAAGATGCATCCTTGGTCCTTTGGAGGATACCATGCACTGATGGCTTTCAAGAGAAACCCCATGCTGTGGCAGAGCACTGGCCTCCACCGCGGCCTTCCCCTCACTGAATGTGTGCGTTTCAATAGTTACTATACATCTCACTTACCCGTTAAGCCTCTCAAAGTGAGAGATGGTGAATGCCCTGTGCTTTTGAGAGCCCAACACCTCCTTCAGCTGTGTGTTTACTGTGCTGTGACTGTGGTCCAGTTTTCACCTTCCCGACTAAACAGAATCACTTTCGATAGTAGAAGCAAGGCTAAGAGCAGGAATGCGAGGGTTGAAAAGCCTTAGGTTGGCATGTTGACCCATGTCACCTTAATGAAGCTGTTTCAGTTCTTTTTTTCTTCTTCTATTTCCTGACACATGGAATGGGGAAGCAACTGTGTCACCTTAACAAAGCTGTTTCAGTTCTTTTTTTCTTCTATTTTCTGACACATGGTATGGGGAAGCAACCACTCCCATCATGGGCAATCATGCGGCCTGGTGCCTGGCATAAAGGAGGCTCCTAAGCAATGGTGTTGGGATAAGTCAGTTGCAATGTTGAAAAAGGGTGCTGATGCTGATGCTGATGGTGATGATAATAATGGTGATATTGATAGCTCATGGTTATGATGGTTATGCTGGCAGAGTGGTCATCTGTGGCAAACAACACATGCCGACGTTAATCAGCCTGGTACGTGCGGGTGGGAAGATCATTTATCAACCCTGAGAGGTGGCATTTTACTTCCCAGTGACAATGATGCTTCAGTCTTGGCCCTTCTTCTTCCACACTCACCACAGCCACTCTCCTCCTCAATTTTAAGTGTCATATTTATTTACTTATTTTATTAACATTGAACAATATAAAGTAAGCTTTCTTTTGTCTCTAAAATGACTGTTACTCTAGGAGTGAGAACTCACATGACCATGGAAGTAACAAAATAGAAAATGAAGACAACTTTTTAAAACATGCTAACAATCACCACAGAACAAAACACAACATCCAGCATGTATGCTTCCTCTTAGTTTCCCTAGTGTGAGGAGCGCATGCCCTTCTGGATTCTTACCACTTTGCTAATAAATTGCTGTACAGTATTAAAGTACCATGATATATGAATCAAAAATCTATTTTGAAATCAAATTTTAGTACAACGATTCTCAAGGGCAATGCAACAATCCATACAACCTAGATTTTAAAGGTAATAACACTTAGCCTCTTATGAGATGTGCTTAAAAATAAATGTACTAACAATTAAAACTGAATTATGACCTATAGGGAAAAGGAGAGTGAGGTTTATTGATGGCTAATTGGAAATATATAGGAATTACATTGTAAGAGTTTTCATAAGTATTATTTTAATTTTTATTTTATTTTTATGAGTGGGGTGTGTGTGTGTGTGTATGTATATACACACATGCATGAAGATGTTCATGGAGACTAGAAGAGGGTTGTAGATCTCTTGGGACTAGAGTTATAGGCTGTTGTGAGCTACCATGTCTGTGCTGGGACCTGAACTCCAGTCCTCTACAAGGGTAACAATGGTCTTAGCTGTTGAACTACCTCTCCAGCCCCTTTGACGTGCCTGTATTCTAGATCAGAATTTTTTCTTTTATTTTTTTGAGATCATAATTATATCAGTTTTCCCTGTCCCTTTCCTCCCTCCAAACTCTCCCATATATCCTTCCTTACTCTCTTTCAAATTCATGGCCTCTTTTCTCATTAGTTGTTGTTACATATATACACATATATGCATATACATATTCCTAAATACATAAATACAACCTGTTCAGCCTGTATGTTACTTGTATGTATGTTTTCAAAGATGACCAGTTGGTATTGGATGATGTGTGCTCTTGTGTACAATTCATGTGCTCTTCCCTGGGGAAGACTAATTCTCCTCTTTCAGCATTCCTTAGTTACCTATAGTTTGTTATGCAGGGTTGAGGGCTCATGGGCTCCCTGCACCCAGTCCATGTTAGCATGTCCATTGTTGTCCTTGTTCAGCGCATGTTTAGGCAGTCATGTTGCTGATCCACATATCTTAACACTTTACCTCAAGTCCGGAAAATTACCCTATGACCTTATTCTCTTCTCCTGTTCTCCCTGCCCCCTTACACTCCGGCCTGCTAATGGTGCTCACTCAGAATAATGGCACCAGACCCCCACTGAAGACCTGTATTCTGTCCATTTCTACCTTACCCTGGGGGTCCCTCTTCAAGTGCAGTCAGTGGAAGGTGGGAAGAACAAAGGGAGTCCTGATGAAGAGAGACTCTGACCAAGCCACCAGCTGGAGGTAGCCTTGAATTTTCTCATAGATGCTGGGACAGACCTGGGACTTAGCTCAGAGACCCGCTTGAGGTAAATGGTCAGAAAAATGAGAGGGTGGAATGACACAGGCAATCTGCGTAGCCTGTATGGCTTCAAGAGTGACAGCAGGGATTTTCTGTGTGTTAAGAGACAGAAAGAATGAATAAGACCTTTAAAGTCACAGGATACCGCACAAATGAAAATAACAGGCAATCATTTAGCTTTGGGAGAGTAAAAGGTGTGAAGTGATGACTTTCTGGTTCTGTGGTGTATGTAAGCTTTGGTTCCTCAAGAGGATCTGACTCCCCAGAGGCTGAACTGAAGGAGAAATAATACTGGAGTAGGATCTCAGAGCCTCCGTCTGTTCCTCCACAACATGAGCTCTCTTCTAGTGTAGGAAGGTAGTGCTGGGGATTAGAAACCCCAGGTCTACCATGACACTTGAGTAAAAGCCAACAGGTCCATGTTAATTAGCTCTCATAGAATATGTCACAGCTTGAGGAAGAAAGCTAAAACATTTGTTGGCTAATTAAACATCTAAAAATCTGCCTTTGTTTTGGTAATATCTAAAATGGAAATCTTTTTCCTTACTAAAGTTCTTATAAATATCAAATCAAGTGACATAAGAAGATTCTTTGGCTAGAACAGAAGGCCACACAGGTTCAAGGCATTCTCTTTAAAGGTGTACAATGATGTATCTCACACAAGAGAATGGTCTGGGTAGAAAGAGCAGAGTGTGTGGACCTAGCTTAGCAGAGACAGAGTACAGCTAGCTAAGGCCGTCAGTGTCCAGAGCAGCGCACTACCTGTGGAAACTCAAAAATAACTGTGAACTGAAAAGCAGGGCCCATAATAATTCTGTGAAAACTGTTTTAAATCTGAAAACCAGTCTCTAACCACCCACTTCCTGGCTTGTGAACAGTCCAAAGAGGACAAAGAGAAGGAGAAAGACCATAAATTCAGGATCTGCTATGAAGACAACAGTGAATTCAGGATCTGCTATGAAGACGACAGTGAATTCAGGATCTGCTATGAAGAACATCTGCCCCTTTCACTCTTCACCCAAGAGTCTTATTCAGACTTTAGGTGGGTCACAGCCCTCAAAAAAAAATCCCCATGTTTCTGTTCTGCACCACCCCACACTGTACAATGCGGTAGTACACACAGCCTGTGGCTCCTCAGGGCACCCTCTTTTCTGCCACAGGTCCATGGGACACACTGTCCTCTATGGCTAGGACATATTTCTCATTCATGCCCTCCATTGCTTTCCTTCTAGCATAGGGGCTATCATTTTTATCAGAACAGCTATGGCTACTAACTCAAGGTTGGGCTTGTAGACTTGACATTCTTTCATAGAAGCAGGGGGTGGGAAAGGGAAGAACTGGATCCTCACTTATAATTCAGTTACTTTCTCTCACACTCTTCTAACTATTGTATGTAATTCTGCCTTAATTACATAAGGTGCTAGACTTAATTATCAGAAGGTGCTAGACTAGTCAGTGTGTGGAAGGTTAACTGAAGGGCGGACTCCATCAATGCAGCTACTGGGAAGACGTCATTCATGCTGGGTCAGACTTTCCAATAGTGTGGCTGCTTTGGGTCACCTATGTGGGTGAGAGCCTTTCACCCATGCTCTGTAAGTGAGCCCAATGATGTCACTGGTTCCCCAAGTTAGACTTTGGTGGAATTATACTTTGGCTTATTGGTGTCCCAGAAGGAGAGTATTGGTAGACATATGTTTACTCCTCACTGGGAAAAGCCTTCCTGTAATGGTGTGTCATCCTTTAAAGCCTGAATCAGAAATAATCTCTCCTCTGACTCACTCAAGTGAGTCCAGTCACTTGAATGTGGTGTCATTGTCCCACTGCGAAGACGTGATATTGCTTTTGTATATCTTCCTTATTAAACTCTAGACTGTTTGAGAAAGGCCTACATTGTTTCATTTTATGAGCTCTTGGCACCTTGCCTATTAAATGAAGGATCTCTGGGATCATCCCTGGACTGTGTGGTCTCAGGATATAACTATTCAAACTCAAGAGGGGTCTGTTTTCTACTTGAGAAGGACATAGTGGTTACTGATTCCTGTCAGATTGCCAGGGGATACAGTTACATTCTTCACAGAAAAGGAACAGTTCCCAGGCCTCCAAACATGATACTATTGTAGCTATCATCATTCTTATTGATCATATAAACTAGCAAACAAGGTAATAGTAAGAAAGTAACCCTGCTTTTACAGAATGGAATTCACAATATGAGAAATATATAGTGTACTGGCTGGTTTTGTGTGTCAACTTGACACAAGCTAGAGTCATCAGAGAGGAAGGAGCCTCAGTTGAGGAAAAGCCTCCATGAGATCCAGCTGTAAGGTATTACCTCAATTAGTGATCAGTAAGAGAGGGACCAGCCCATTGTGGGTGGTGCCATCTCTAGGCTTGTAGTCCTGGGTTCAATAAGAAAGCAGACTGAGCAAGCCATGAGGGGCAAGCCAGTAAGTGGCACCCTTCCATGGCCTCTGCATCAGTTCCTGCTTCTAGGATCCTGCACTGTCTGAGTTCCTGTCCTGACTTCCTTCAATAATGAACAGCAATATGGAAATGTAAGCCAGATAAACCTCTTTCTCCCCAACTTGCTTTTTGATTATGTTGTTTTGTTGTAGCAATAGAAACCCAAACTAAGACATATAGGAAATGAATAGCTATTTACTCACTTAAAAAAAATTAGCCTGGTGGTGGTAGCACATGTCCTTAATCTCAGTACTTGGGAGGTAGCATCAGGGAGATGTGTGAGTTCAAGGCCATCCTGGTCTACAGAGCAAATTCCATGACAGCCAAGGCTACACAGAGAAACTCTGTCTTGAAAACAAAACAAAAGACTATTCCAAACACAACTGGTCAGGATGGGCTAGGAAAGAAGTAGGCTAAGTAGAACCCTCCTTAGCTCCTATAGGTGTTCATGCCCTAACTCTGGGGACCTATGGATATGTCTTATATGGTGTCTTACATGGTGAAGGGACTTTGGAAAGTGCAGCCCTGTGGTCCCACTTGTTACAACATCACTAGGAAACTAATACTCATGCTCTGACAAAAATGGGGTGATCAGTGGTTAGGATAGGAGAGGTTTTATTGTACTCAAGCAGACTCCAAATCTACTGGATTAACCCAAGGTCTTTCCTCCTCCAGTCCAGCCCTCTCTTTTATATGCCCAGCCTGATTTAGAAGAGTACTCTCCTCTTCACAGTCACTTAGAGATCCACCATGCAGCATGTCACATCTTAACACCTAGGGCAGGTTCAGAAGGGCAAAGAGACTCATACCCACTTGCAGGTGCCTAGAGCATCACTTCCACTCACAGCCCATTGGCCAGTACTTGTCACATGACTCCAATATAATTTGAAAAGAGGCTAGGAATTGTTAAGAGAGCAAAGGGATGTCTGGTCATCCCTAAGCATTGTTGGCCGTAGCTGGTCAGCCCTAAGCATTGTTGGCTGTAGTTGGTCAGAACTAAGCATTATTGGCCGTAGCACTAAAAGGCTGACTTAGCAAGAGTTTTCCAAGAGAGGGTTTTTTAAATTGGCAACTAGAGAACAAGAGAGGTATGCTAGGTAAAGAGAAAATGAACACAGGAAGCCTTTGCACAAACTTGTGGAGCGAGGTAAAAAGTGGAGAGAAGAAGATAGTATGTTTAATTGCTGTAAGGCCAGATAGACATGAACATTCACACTGCATTTAACATGTGCTTGCCCAAATAAGACAAGCCACAAAGGCACTAAAACTTTACATTTTCATCAGATTTCTATTGCATAAAATCTCATCTAGTTGTTTTGTGGAAAGACTATTGATATATTTTTCCATTTTTTTCACCAAAAGGATTCCTATGAGGTCTTGAGATTAATGGACACTTATATTTATCTTCTTCCTTGAAAAGTCTTCCTAGCAGGAGACCAGGTTGGATGATAGTTCCTGCATAGACATTTCCCCAGTGGAAGCCTATGACCCTTTGGGTTCCTTCTTAACTTATACTTGGGTTTACTAACTTAAAACTCCACCTTTATGAGCCTAGATGCTACACCATAAATGAGGGCTAATCTCAACTGTCAGAGTCACTGAGGAAGCAGAACTCAGGGCAGGTCTGTGAGGGATTATCTAGATTTAGAGAATTAAGGTAGGAAGACACACCCCAGTCTAGTTTTATCTCTGTTACTGTGCTAAAGCGCTCTGACCAAAGCTACATACACAGGCAAGGAAAGGGTTTATTTCAGCTTACAGGTTATATATCACTGAGGGAAGTTGGGACAGGAATTCAAGCAGGAACATGAAGTAGAAAACATGGAAGAACACTGTTTTCTGGCTCATTAGCAAGTCCACACTTAATTAGCTTTTTTACAAAGCCCATAACTAACTATTCCAACCATGCACAGTGCCATCCACAATGGGCTGGGTCATCCTACGTTGATTAACAATCCAGACAACTCCCCATAGACTTGTCCAGAGGCCAATCTGATCGAGGCAATTCCTCAAGGGGCTTCCTTCTCAGAAAACTCTAGACTGTGTCAAGTTGACAGTCAAAGCTAACCAGGATACACACTAAAAGTGAGGGGCACCAGTCGGTGAAATGTGGTCCTGAACTGAATACAGGGGGGACAGAAAACTGAATACACGTTTTGATTACTGTGTTTGGTGGCCTTCTATCCCTGCTGTCATACATCCCTGCCATCATGGATTGCCTTCCCTGGAACTGTAAGCCCAAAGAAACCCTTTCCTCTTGAAGTTACTTTTGTCATATATTTTTGTTAAAGCAATGAGATAAATAACTAATATATCAGGTAACAAATTTAAGAGAAATGATTCAATTTGAAGATGTAACAGAGTAGGAGAGAGCTGTGGCTATGTCCCGCCCTCACCCTACCCCAGGAATTTCGTCTATGCATCTCTTCTCTGTCATTATTTTCTTCTGTTTGTATCTTGTATCATAATTCACAAAATCCTTTCCTCACTGATGCCATCTGATCTTCATAATCATCTCAATGATGAGTTATCAATTCCATTCAACACAAGAGAAACCTAACTTCAAAAGCCTTCAGTAACTTGGCCTTGTGGCTATGCCTTATGGCTATAGTTTATGCGCTCTCCTGTAATATATTTCCTTTGTATCCCTTCCCTAGTCCACCATAGTCAAGTACGCCATTGCCATGCCTTCTTCTCTGATGGGTCACACCTACCAGTTATACCACACCATACTCCAGAAAATGTAGGCCATACAAGAATTTTATTACTCACAGCCAATATTAAATGAATAGTATGTGTTAGGCAATATACTAAAAGCTTTCTATCAAGAACTTAGTTTTCTTTCATAAAAATACCCATGAGACCAGCTCCATTATTATGATATATCATTTTGTAGACGAAGCAACTAAAGCACAACGCAGTGGAGCAGGGTTCAGGGACATGCAGCAAGGGTGGGGTTTGCACTCAACCAGTCCAGCCCTGGAGTCTGCACTTTTTCAAAGTCATTTTCCCATCTCTTCCCTTCCCCTCTCCCAACTCCGGGCCTTGTACACGTTAGGTAACTGTTTGGCCCCTGAGGTCCTCCCCACCCCTTTTTAGCTATTCTCAGTGACATCTACTACATCCACCATACTGTAACACTTTTTGGCCCTGTCTCACACATTTGTTCTTTAGCTTTCAGCTTGAATTCTTCTATAGTCAACCCTTCTCCATCTCTTGACCCTGGTTGATCATGTCTTTAATATCATGTGCATTTATTACTTTGTTTGGCATGTCTGCTTTTCTGTTTCCCTGTAGACTGTGAGTTCTTTCACGGTATGCCATCATCAGCACCAGCTAACCCTGCCTGCGCATTCATGGCATCAGGCACAGTTCTAAGTGTTCTGTAGAAATCCACAAGTTCAAGAAAGTCTAGGCATTGTCAATGAGTGGGTCGGGCCCTCCACTGAGGGGCTCAGAGAAGTAGAATAACAGGCTGACGGTCACACAGCCAGTGGGGGGGCAGTTCTAGGGTTTAGACTTTAGGTTGTTTGCTTTGTGGGGCTGGGGATGGAAAACAGGGCCTCATACATGCTTCACAAATGCTGTGCTACTGGGCTACTACCCCATCCTGGAGGAAAGGTATTCAGGGAACATTCTACAAGACTTCCTCTCTCCCATAGTCCCTGGAACAATGCAGGAAGGACAGTCAGAGCTGGAACACAAGAGTCAACACATCAACATCATGAAACACAAGGGCACAACTTGCCTATGAGTCCCTGTGGAAAAACAAAAGCAGTTTTGACTATACACCAGCAGTGAAATGACATGGCCAGAATAGTCTCATTGTTCCTCAAATTTCTTTCAGAAAAGATGCTTCTTCATAGTAATAAGACAATAAATCTCACAGAATGATGGCCCCTTTAACAGTTTCCATCTAGAAGAGTTATTCTAAAGTATGGCTGTTTGAGCACTTTCCAACTAAGCCCTTGAACCGTCAATGGACATTTGCCAGGAAACTCCATGTTTTATCACAACCCAGGAATGCTATGAACAATGGGGGCTGTGAGGCACAAGGAGGAACCCTACTTGCTGCCTCTCCTTGCTGCCAGCATGAAGTAAGACCCAGAGCCACCCAGAAGATGCTACAGTGCAGGTTGGGAGCATGGGCAAGAGCCCCAGAGCTTCAGGTTGAAGCTCCATGCCTCAGGATGTCCCTTAGTTCTCAGAGCCTGTTTTCCTGTGAAAAGTTGGGGGTAGTGCTACCTGGACAGATAGAACATCTTCAAGATCTATAGGCCTTTAGTCTTGTTCCAGCACTCCCATCTAGAAAGAGATGGGAAGCTTTAAAAGACAAGCTTGGTCCTGGTGGTTTTCAGAATCTTCTCTCTGAAAGGATAGATAGAGCCAGTCTCTATTTCTACTGTGATGATTGATTGGCACTCAGAGATTGTACACCTGACTGCAAGGAAGAATTTCTGGCTCATAGAGAAATTAAGACAATGGGTAATGGCTATTTTATTTTATTTCATGTACTAGCCAATGTTCTCTAGAGGAACAGAACTCATAGAATAAATATATATTTAAAGGGCCACACACAGGAGTACCCAGTCAGTTGATTCGGGCTTCAGTCAACTTGACGACCAAGACCATGACTGTAAACATACTATTCTGCTCCAAATGGAAATTTAAAGTCACAGCTCACAAGCTAATGTCCCTATGTTTGTGCTTTTCTAGATAATAAACTCAAAAAATGGTATCCTGGTCAATGCTTAGTATCTAGGGGTTCCAAGTAAAGCATCTAGTTCAAAGGTTGGCTCCCTGGCTCTTGGTCCACGAGACTTTGAACAAAACCAGGCAACCCAGAAAACTGTTTCCTTGTCTGTAAAATGGATATAGACTCATTCCCATGGGATGGGTGAGGCTTGAATGAAATTGTGCCTGAAAGGACTTGATGGTGTTCCGTAAATACCTTCCATCCTTCCCAGGACATTAAGTTCATTAAATTAGTCACTAAACAAGGAACTGTGGTGAGTGCCAAGGAGAAGTAAGAACACAGAACACATATCTACTGGTATAATTTGTTTATGAGAGATACAGGGCCAGACCTTGAGGTCCTTCATCTATGACCTGAAGATCAAACAAGGCAGAAGACACCTATAGTTAAACATCCCCTATTCAAAATGTGTGGGTCCAGTAGTGTATTGTATCCTAGATTTCTTGAGAAATTGAAATATTGTATATATGTAACATGATTTCAAATCTAATACACAATTCATGTATGTTTCATATGTACCTTATATGCACGGCCTGAAGGTGATCTAAATAACTCTGTGCATGAATCAAAATGTGGTGGTGTGAAAATCTCTACTTGTGATACCATGTCAGTGCTCAGGCCAGTTCAGATGTGCGAACAGTTCTGACTTGGAGTTTTCAGATCAGGGCCACTCTGCCTGTACCATACTCTTCAGCAGCATGTCACATCACTCAGACTATCCAGACAGTTCTGCTGCTAGGTGCTATTTGCTGTCTCCTCTCCGAATTTAAATCCCCTTTACAAGCAATGAAGCCCAAGGCCACAGAGATGAAATAATTCACCTGCAGGCACCCAGGCAGGAGAGGTGGACAGCACATACACAAGAGTCCTGAGACACTCTGTCTCATGCTCTTTGTGGACATCACAGAAGACAGAGGAAGTGGAGCACACACATTCCTCACACTCCAAATAGCATTCTCCCAGGCCAGAGTCGGCACAGGCCTGTGATACCAGCTGCTCGGGAGGCTGAGGCAGGAGAGTTGACAGCTCAAGGCTTTCCTGGGCTGCAGAGTGAGTTCAAGGCAGCCTCAGGCAACCAAATGTTAATGAAACCCTGCCTAGAAGGAAAAAAAGACAAGACAAGGAGAGGAGAAAAGAAAATGAAGGTTTGGTGGAGTAGCACACACAAAGTGCTGGGTTCGATCCCTATCGCTCAAAACAAAACACACAAAAACAGTTTTCAAAAAGCAGCAACAGCAGCAACCAGTCATAACAATAAGCAAAGACAGCCCCCAGCTCTATTGAGAAAGAGCACAACAGCCTTGAGTACTTTGTTTTTAAGGGGCACTTGAAGTTGGCATGTCCCCATTCATCCTTTAAAACTTTAAATGACACCGCCTTGAAAACAATTTAACCCTCAGAACTATTAGAAACCAGCCTCCCCCATCTCTTTCTTTTCTCTTGCCTCCAGCCATGACTTATCTTCTTGACAAGCTATAGTCTAGTTCACCAAAGGTGTGTATGGGGAGATGGGGGTTGTAGGGCTTAGAACATGGTTTAATACCAATGGTGGCTCGGCTATAATTCTGTGGATGGGGGAGCTTGACAACATCAACAACTGTAAGTATAGCATTTTGGTTTTTCAGTGTATCCAAATATACTATTCAAAATGTAATCCTTACTGACAAAATTGACAGGTGTTACTATTCACATATACAGATAAGAAAAATTAAAGTCAAAGAAGACAACTGACCTGTCTGGGGACAAATAGCAAGTGCATGGCAGATGGTGGCTCATATGCAGGTCTCCTGGCTTAACGTCTTAGCCCTCTGTCCCATACAACATCCACTACCATCATGATGAAAGGGGAAAAGCCAATCATCCAGAATGGTACCTAGAGGGCCAGCAAGATGGCTTTGTGGGTAAAGGCACTTTCTGCCAAGCCTGATCACCTGAGTTTGATTCCCAGGATCCCCACAGTGGAAGAGAACCAATGCTCCCTAGTTAATTGTCCTCTGACCTCCACACTTGTGCACCATGAACACACACACACACACACACACACACACACACACACACACACACACACACACAGAGTAAACAAGATGCAAAAAGCACAAAAGAATGACACTTGGAGTCTTAGTTTGCACTAGGATCCTGCCCTACCTGTAAAATGGTAAGATAACAGGAAACATAGTCAAGAGACAAGAGAAATGAAAACTGTGAAGTCTTTCCATGGTCAGGGTGCAAAGTCTGATGTTCTGAAGCACAGTCTATACAACTTATCTGTACTTAACGAGCCCCAGCAAATGGGGCATTATTTTGATTAATCTTTGAAAATCTTCCCAGGGATTTGCTGACTGGGGAGGAATACCAACTTGAATGCCACACCCACTTTTGTCTTGTCCCCATGTGGCACTTTCCCAAGCACCTTCTCTGAAGAGCTAAGCATAGCTGCTGTTTGGGGGTAGGTTCAAACCGCAACACAAAGTATCACCCTGAATATTAACAAAATACCACTCTAAATACTAACATCAACTTTCTTCGTTAATTTGTAGAGATGGGTTCTTGCAGAGTTTTGCTGGGGCCTCCATGATTAAGTGCCACCAAGTGTGACTTGAACAAGAGAAATTTGTTGTCTGATGGTTCTGGAAGGTAAATGTTCACGTTCAAATTTCAGGCATGGTTGGTTCCCTCCTGAGGACTATAGGTCTCCCACTCAGCTTGGAGCTTGATGGCAGTCTTGATGTTTCATAGGGTGTTCTTACAGTATGGTCACACTGTCTATCCTCTGCATAGTTCCCTGTTTAAATTCCTCTCTTCTGAGGATACCACTTATGCTGGATTAAAATTCACTCTTATGGCCTCACTTCAATTTGACTATTCTATAAAGACCCTCTAAGATGTGTGTTCTTCAAGCATTGTCCTGGGCTTTGGAGTAACACTTTGGGAGAATAACACAATCAGACTATAACAGCCACTCCATTCCTCCTGTGAGTTACTGTTATGTCAAGCATAGCATTATCCTTTGAGCCCAGGGGGCGAGTCCAAGTTCTTTATACCTATGAACATATTTAAGCCTCTGTGGAATGCTAAGAGGCAGATATTATTTTCTCTCCTTTACAAGTGGAGCACCAAGAAATTAAATATCTTGCTCAAAACCACACAGTTGGTATTTGTCACAGCTGGGGACAAACCAGTCAGGCACCTCAAAGGCTGTGCCTTTAAGAGTCAAGCTTTCCTGTCCCTTACAGCAGGACAATGCCTTCCTCCCTGGGACCTCATAGTCCACACATGGATCTACTCAAAGGGCCTGGAGTCTTGCAAGGAAGGAGAACCCAATTGTGGCCAAGGAGCTGGAGAGGGATTCTTGGGAACGTAAGGCCTGATTTGAGAGGTCATGCCTCTGGTGAGGATTCTTACAGAAATGCCAGGCTGGAGCAGGTATAGCCCAAGGGCAGGGCACCATGCTAAAGTGGGAGGATACTGTGTGAGTACCAAGACCACCAGCCTTGTGTGTGTGTTGGGGGGTGACATGCATGGGCTCTACCTCACAGGCATGGAGAATGGCTGGCAAGATGCAGCAGCAGAATGGCAGGACCAGCATTGCCCACTTTGGAGCATTTCTCGCAGGAGAAATGTCAGTGAATGATTTGGAAAAGGGAGATTTGACTCTTCCCTTTGAAACAATGGGATAAGGGCAGGGCTCGCTATGAGGGATGACTGGCCATGGCACAGGTAAATTCCTATCTCATCAGCAAGGACCAAACAACGCAGTCCAAGAGGATGCTGCCCACAGCCTCCCAGCCAAGAAAGCTGTGAGCCGTCCAGCCTTTTATTTGGTGACTTATAGGGTGATTTCTTTTCCCTCAGAATACATCTGAGAAGTTTTGGAGCTTTTAAAAAATTTGTTTGTTTGTTTTTAAAGACAGGGTCTTACACCATAACCCAGTCTAGCCTGGAACTCACAGCAGTCCTCCTGCCTCAGCCTTCTGTCTACTGGGATTGCAGGTTTACACCACCACCCTCTGCTTTGATGAAAGCCTCTTCATCACAGCTGTTTCTACTGTCCACAGACAAACTCCCCAGCAAGAGGCTCTCATTGCAGGTGAATCCCCCGGGATTGGTCCTTGTGGACCAGAGATGTACATAGAGAAGAAACAGCGGCACCTCCATTATTTAATAATAGGTGCCTCAGGACCTTTTCCTTAAATGTCAGATTATTTAGGTAAAAAACCCAAACATTTCTCTTGAAGCAATGCTAAGTGATGTCTCATAGGCATGCAGAACTAGATTCTACCCAAATTAATCAAATGCGATCTTGGTAATATCTTACTGCCTCAGGACCACCTCAGGGTGTGCAGCTCAACCTTGAGTTTTAGAAGAAAAGTCCCTCTACCCCAAGTGGCTCCTTCAGCTCTCAGAATAAACCACATGCAGCACCAAGGGCCTTTTAACCCCTGTCCTTTCTAAATATTAGGATTCCATTCTGGCAACTTATTTTCATTTAGAAAATTTCTACCCAGTAACCCTTCGCTTCAAGAGTGTCCCCTGACTCACCCTACCACACTGTGTACCTCTCTGAGCCTTTGTCTGCTGCCCTCCACCCCACCCCCACTCTTCTTCCTCTCCTGCATAGCTACTCCTCTGACATTCAGCTGGGACAGCATCTCCCCGAAAGAGTCCCAACACTGGGGCTAGGCACCCAGCCACACTGCCGTCATTGAGGCTGGACTTCCTCATTTTCCTTTACATCCTTTGTTTTCTTTAACACTCTTCTGCAAAGATGAGCAACTAGATGGCATGTAAGACAGGTCCCTCTCAGATGCTAATGTGGGGTCTGGCACATGGAAGATGCTTGTTCAGCGTCCATAAGATGATGAGGGCTGGGCCTAAGGAGCAGGTCTTCAACTCAACATGAACAATTCCAGGGTATCCAAGGAGTAGGCACTGGATGGGTAGCTACAAAACTGCTGCCAACTTTCTGCCCCTGGGGCTCAGATTTCCTTGTAAAATGGGGAGTTGTTAAACTGGTTGGACTTTGAGAAATCAACGCCGGCACTTGCTCAAATCACTTGGCTGCCAATGGGCAGAGGTGAATTTAAATGGGGGTTTGATTCTAAATGTGGTCCAAGCTCATCCATCAAATATTCAGTCCCCATTTGGTGACACCGTGATGGTAAGCCCTAACTCAAAAATGCTACAATTCTCTCTTGCCAAGACTGGACCCAAGTGAAAACACACTTGGCCGAAGGCACAGGTGGGTTACCACTTAACTCTGAGTTTCAAAAAGGATTTACCAACCTCTCAGTATGAAGGTCTAAAAGTACTCCCCCATGAGTGTGTGTGTATAAAATGTATGGATGTGTGCATATTTGTGTGGATATCTATATGCATTCATATGCACGTGGAAACCAGCAGTCAAACACAAGTGTGGCTCTTGAGGAGCTGCCCACCTTGTTTTTTTGAGGCAGGCTCTCTCACTGAACCTGGAGCTCACTGATTCTGCCAGACTACTGTGTATCAAGCCCCAGGAACCCTCTAGTCTCTGCCTCTCTTGTTTGGGGATTGTAAGTGTACACCACAATACCTAACATTCTTGACATGGGTGCTGTGGATTGAACTTGGGTTCTCATGCTTGTATGACAAGCATTTTACAATTGAGCCAGCTCAAAACATGTTCTTACAGAATTCTTTTGAATCACATATCTATACGAAAGAATAATTTTTTGCTGTTGTTTGTTTAGGACAGAGTCTCGCTATGTAACCTTGAATGGTCTAAAACTGCTATATAGATGAGGCTGGCCTTTAAGCTCAGACATCTATGAGTTCTGCCTCCAGGGTGCTGGGATTAAAGGTGTGTGGCACAAGTTCAGCCCTAGCTTTTATTTAAGACAGAATCTCACTGTGTAGTACTGGCTGGTCTTGAATTTACAGTCCTCCTGCCTCAGCTTTTCAAATGTTGGGGTTACAGGTGTGTACCACCATGCCCAGACAAAAATAATTTTTATTTGTTCTGATATCTGCTAATGCAGAACCAAACAACTGAAAATTAAGTGGCCTAAAACAAACAGAAGCCCCACCTTCCTCTGCATCTCCCAATTGTGTAGGAGGGGAATAGTGACATAGTCCAGCTGGGTGAGATTTCCACCCACAGATGAACGCCATTCTGTGGTGTCTGCCTCGTGCTGCTGTGGTCTGTGGGGCTTTCAGAGTAGGGGCTTTTCTTGTGGACAGGCTGGCAAGCTGGGCTCAGCCAGAACTGTCAGTGTCTACATGAGATTATCTTCAGCTGTGCAGAGGCTATTGCCCTGGCTGAGGGCTGCAAGAATTAGTTCTCAGAACAAGGTGTGAACAGCACAGTCTCATAGGAGTCCGTGAAGTCCCACAGCACCAAGTGTGGCAGCCCGCAGTGTTCACAGCAGCCTGCAATTTTTCCCAGATTCAGTATAGGGAGCATGCTTTCCCCTCTTGAGAAGAATGTCGGAGAATGTGAGGTCAGCTTTAACTCTGTGCAATCTTAAACACATACTGGTTGTCAGCACTATTCTAGTAGATATTGATCTGATTATTGTCCTGCCTCAGCCTCCCCCTTGAGCTCTGAGTCTGAGTATTCCTCTGTATAATTAGCCCTTCAGTCATTCCATGTCTAAAACTGACTCAGAAAGCTCAGCCTTCATGCTGTTTCCTTCCTCCCTCCCTCTCTAATAAGTATATCATGTTGACTCTACCTTTAATATACAGATGCATCTTGACTTATCGCAGCATAATGGCATGATCCCATGCTAAGTTGAAAATACCATAAATATCATAAAATGCAGGTATGTTAAAAATGCATTTAATACATCCAACCTACCAAACCTACCAAATTTCAGTGCTTAGCAACAGAGAGCACATATTCATTTACCTGTATAGCATCACACATGGCTAGCCCAGGAAAAGATCAAATTTGCCGCTCAGTTTTTTTTTTTTTTTTTAACCAAATGTGTGCCAGGTCTGTACATCATAAAGCCAAAACACCATTACTTCGATCATCCAAAGTCAGGGGCGCAGATCCATCACTTCTATAACCACCATCCCTGCTAAGTCTGGCCTGAGCCACTTCTCCTGTTTCCATCCCAGCACCTCCTCTCTACCGGGCCACGCAGTTACCGATCTCACCCTTCTGGCCATCTAGTTTCCAAACCACAGCCACACGATTCTGAGGAAATGTAAGCCAGGTGGTGCCATCCAGCTACCTGCTATCCTTGGGGAAAGCTGGTTTCTACTGAGGGTTCCACGCCTTCACGATGTGAACATTCACCCCTCCTTCCTCTGCTCCATTTAGTCTACACTTGGCTGCTGTTCACCAAAGCAGCTTTTGTCTTAGCATCGGCTAGTACCTCTCGATAGACTCGTTCCCCCTAAAGCATCCACACAACCAGCTCTCTCACTTCCTTAAGTTTCTGTTCAATTCCCTCCTCACAGTGACCTTTGACACAGTCTCCCTGCTGCCTCAGGACCTTAGACCCTTCTTCTCCGCTTTGAATGTCCATTGCACCAGCTGCCATTTAATCCTTATATTTTTGTTTCTTTCTCCTTTCTTATTAGCATATAAACTTTATGAAGGCATTCTGTACCCCTTTGCAGCCTAGTCTGGCCTTAAACTTTTGATCCTGCCTCAACCTTCCAGGTGCTGGAATTACACACATGTACCACCATGACAGGCTAAAGCAGGTATTTTTGAATGTTTGGCTCCTAGCTGTATCTATGCACCCAACATGGAAGTTGGCCATACAAAGGAGGTTTTCCAAATGTATGTATTATATAAGGAATGTTTTGTTGGTTTTCTAAAACAATAGAAGAATAATCCTTTCAAGATGAGGAACTATCCATATTTTTTTTTCTTTTGTTTTGGAGACAGGGTTTCTCTGTGTCTACCTGGCTATCCCTGGCTCTATAGGCCAGGCTGGCCTTAAACTCACAGAGATCTGCCTGTCTCTGCCTCCAGAGTGCTAGAATTAAAGACATGTACCACTACCACCCAGTTCCCATATTTCTTTTTGGGTCCTTTCCACTAGTCTTTCTGAGTGGAGGAAAATGTGTGCTCACTTCTCTTGTCCTGTAAAACGTTACTAGGTGACAAATATGCCCTCTTGTACTTTTTTTCTCTAAGCTGCCAAACCTTCTCTCTGTTCTCCTGGAGTAATTAATCCCTGCTGGTGCTGCCTGGTTTACAGCTGGTACCCAGTCACTGTCGTTAAAGAACCAGAGCCTAGGCCCCAGCCCTGCTTCTGACCGGTGGTGTCCTAACTGTGCAGCAGTAATATTCTGTCCTTCAGCTTCCTCACCTAAAATCCCCAGGGCCAATGACCTCCAGTCTCTGCCCCATCAGACTGATAAGCAGAACTAGTCGACAGCGCAGATCCTGGCTAGGGAGAGGGCAGCATGTCAGTCCCTTTCCTTTGCCTGAAGCCACGTGGATCAGTTCATCTTGGCAAGTTGCCGTCACGGAGGAGGCTCCCAAAAGTTGATGAATAGAGTCCAATACAGTGGCACATGCCTGTCATCCAAGCATGTGAGAGGCTGAGGCCAGCCTGGGCTGTAAAGTAAGACTTTTTTACAAAATAAAAACAACTCCCTGACCCCCACGCCCCCACCCAAAGAATAAGTTTCTAAACATCGTGGCACCACACGTAGGACAGCAGAAGGAATTCACAAGGAGAACGAACTGGCTGGCATCCTTGGTTCACTCTTTTCTAAAACTCAGCCACCTGGGTGGAGTGAGAAGCCAGAGACACAGGTGTCCCTTTAAACACAGAAGCGGTCCACCGTCCTGATTGTAAACCAAACATCTGGATGGGAAGTAACACAGTGATTTCTTAGGCATGGTACATGTGCTTATGCATCTATGGAAAGAAAGCCACTAACAGAACAGCAGAGCAAGAACTCCACAAGGAAAGGGGAGGATGGGGTTAGCCGGGCAAAATCTGTGAATATGTGAACAGCATTCCTTCAGCCATTCAAAACTTTCTGTTGCTTTTGTCAAAAACAAAAACAAAAACGATCAAGGTCTCCCCGTGTGGCTCAGACTGGCTTTAGCCTTTCAATGCTCCTGCCTCCGCTTCTGAACTGCCACCACCCCAAGCCTGGGCTCTATTTCTTCATGTACCTCCCTTCTCACACAGCGTCCACTGTGGTACAATTCTGTTTTAGGAGAGCCCTAGGGCTCAAGAGCACAAGCACTCTTGCCCCAGTCCACAGAGTCAACAGGGAGCAGTGACGTAAAGTCACAAGCCACAGGGGACATCGCAAGGCCACCTTTTCCCAGAGTCACGCTCTGTCCTTGGACCGAGACACCCACCTGCCATCGCAAAGGCAGAACTGAGGGGGAAAGTCAACCCTAAAGTGACAAGCACTCGAACTGTGACCCTCAGAGCTGGCTAGATGCCCGGGTCCTGGGTTAGAGAGAGCGTCGCAGAAACACAGGACACCGGCTGCCTGAGCAAGGCCAGCATGACAGGTTCATAGCAGGACACATGACACGTTTGGTCAGGTCCAGGAGCCGGGTCACACAGGCAGCTCTTTTCCCAGGGATCCTTCCTTTGGAAAGAACTAAAGTCCACAAGGTGGCACGCAGACAGCCCATACCCAAGTGGGTGCCTTACCTCTTCCATTGTGTTCCTCGGAGCCAGCGTCTGGGAAAGAATCCCAGCTTCCCAGAGCTGGATCCTGGGGCCAACAGTGCTCTCGCCTTCGCCTGCCAGCTTGCAGTCACTTCCCCACGTCTGGGGCACGCTGGAGCCCAGGCTCTTAGCCAGATCCACCTGGCCTGTGGCTCCTCCCTCCCCGGGGCTGGGCACGGGCGGTCTCCATCCTCCCAGCTGGATCAGCTGTGGTGGGGGCAGGAGGCAGAGTGTGGGCAGAAGGCTCTGTCTGTGGCTCCCCAGGCTCCGTGCCAACACTCCCTCTGTACGGGTTTCACTTTGTGCCCGCGTCCGGTCCTCTCCCACCACATCCCACCCGGGGGAGTTGCTGAGAGTCAAGTGCATCTTGTTCCTAAAGTTAGAATGAAAGGCTCAGGACACTGGTCTCCATTAGTGACACCCTCGCCCAACTCCGCCTCTGCTGATGGCTACTTAATTTCACAAAAGCTGCTCAGGGCCAGAGAAAAGAAAGCTCACAGTGTAGCTAAGCAGGCAGGTGCGTTTAATGGGGGTGAGAGAGGAAGCTAAAACAACTACACCTGTTTGAAGACAGGTACGGTCACTGTATTTGAATGCATGCCCCCCTTTAACCCTTACACGTAGTTCCCCGGGAAGTGCTGCTGTCTTCATTTTAGCCAGGCAGGAACTGGGGCTCAGAGAGATGGCCTTAACTAGCCCAGAGTGATGCTGGTAGGAAGCTGAAGCCAAGAGGCTCTGGCTGACTGATTCATTTGCTCTTTTTCTAGCAGAGCTGGTCCTGGTGGGAAACCCAAACCCCATTCCTAGATTTGGGGGGTTGGGGACTCAGCCAGGGTATGTCATGCGAATTGGAGGTGGGCAGGATGAATGACTTGTGCCCTGATTTATATGCAGCCTGCTGGGTTTTCTTGCTTTTTTGGAACTAAAAATCTGTTCATTGTTTGATGCAGGGTCTCACACTCAAACTGGCTTCCAACTCACTATATAACTTGGAATGACCTCCAACCTAACTATTTTTATTATTGTTATTATTACTACTACTATTATCAGGGTTTTGTTGTTATTTTGAGATAGGGTCTCTATACAAAGCCCTGGCTGTCCTGGAACTCACTCTGTAGACCAGGCTGGTCTGGAAATCACAGAGATCCACCTGTCCCTGCCTCCCTAGTGATAGGATTAAAGGCAGGCATTACCATGCCCAGCTACCAAGTTCTTAAAATAAGATTCCCCTGTCCTGACAGGAGCAAGATAGAGGGCAGGTGAGGAAGCCACGTGCTTGCTTATCCCCAAACAGGTGACAAACTGCAGGATTTTCGTTTTCCTTAGCCTTGCTCACAGTCACTTTTGCTCCCATTCCTCAAGACCAAGGGTTCTCTGTAACCTTCCCTTAGCACTCTAGTAGTCCTGTCTATCCAGGTATATATTCATAGAGAGAGCTCTGGACCCCAGAAACCTTTGGGCCTCTCATTTCCCCATGCTCCCAACACAAGGGCTCCCTCTAGTGGCGTCAGGGCAGCCCACAATGGCAGAGGGGTAAGCGGGGCAGCAGAGTCTCTTACCAACCCACCTAGATCTAGAGAGGCTTCGAGATCTGCTTTGGTTTGGCCCTCGACAAGTTAGAGTGGTAAGTCTAGTGTATCCTGGGCACCTCTCATTGGTAGCTGTCGAGGGAGGGGGACTATTTTGCTAGGAGGCATAAGAATTAGGCTTGGCCTCCTTCTCCATCCCTTGGGCCCTTTTCTACTTTGGTTTCAATAAACAAAAATATTGTATAATTTTACAAAAACTTATTAAAAACACATAAACATTTTATGCGTGTTTCCCATCCATGTATTTAGGTGCAGTACATGTATGAAGTACCTGCAGAGCAAGAAGAGGTTTTTCTTATCCTCTGGGACTGGAGTTATAGACCATTGTGAGCCACCCACGTGGGTGCTGGGAACCAAACCCCGGTCCTCTGCAAAAGTAAGTGCTTTTAACTACCAAGGCATCTCCCTAGCCCCACTCATTTTTTTCTTGATGATAAATATTCTAACTGCAGTGAGGTCAACAGAGCATACGGGAGATGATAGGAGAAGGGGAAATCATAGTGGCAGAGGGTACCATGGGAAGGGAGTCAGGGGAGTGGAGAGGAACGGGATTACATCTAAACTAAACGTGTCTGAATGCTTTTCTTGGCATTACTTCAACACTGCATTTATCCATCATTTATATTGTATTAGGTATTCTAAATAATAAAAACATCGCAAGGTAAACAGACAAAAAGAGAATTAAGCTTGGAACCATCTATCATCCTGTTAATTATCATATGGTGCAGACGCCAAACACAGTTTGCCCACTAACACTTGGCCTTGAGAAGGTCCACAAGTCTGAGGTGTTCTTTGTCTTTAAAAGGAAGGCTGACAGGGTTAGCTCCAGGACTAATGGCCATTTGAAACCCTGATATGGTACTTAACACTTTGCAAGACCCTACACGCCATTCCTCTCTTCCTTTCTCCATTTCCCCTAAACCACGGTATCAGCTACGTGTGGCACAGGCCACACCTAGTTGTGGGAATGAGGTAGCACTACTTCATCCCCACCCCCACCTGCAGGGATCTCAGATTGCTCCTGAGCCTCTATCCTGTGAGCAGGCGGATCCCTGCACCCAGCTTGATAGAAAGAAAATCGCACATGCTGACATGGGAGGGTAAAGGTAGTGAATACAGGCATTGTGAGGAATCGGGATGTGAAATTTCAGTTTTGACCCGAGTCAAACTAGATCTCACTGTGCCTTAGAAATGAACACATTTTAGTCAAAGATGAGATCTGTCCAAGTATCTGGCACTCGGAAGATCTGCTTTAGCCCCGGGCCAGGAGGAATTTCCCCATGAGCTCCAGTTAATCAGAGACAAGGAAGTAGCCTGCTGCATGCCTCTGTCTATTGCCTGCCAAGAACAGGACTACAGACCTTGCAGACCTTTTCCTGCTTATCTTTATTATGAGCCCTACTTTCTAGCTGAGAACGGAGGCACAGGCAAGTTAAGCAACTTCCTCTGGGCAACAGTTAGCAAATGGAAGGACAGAAATTCCAAGCCAGGCAGCCTGGCTCCAGACCCCACCCTCACAGCCAGTCTGTTTGACTTTCTTTCAATTTTCAAGAAACGCCAAATAATAAACTCATGGGATCTGAAAGCTGGAAGGCTTAGAGTTTCCTCCATCCCAGTTAGGTTCTGAAAGTGGGCTGTTGGAAATCTTAACGGATAGGCTGAAGTTAGGCTCAGAATCTTCTAGATATTTCTTTTAAGCCTCTTGCTTTGGTTTGCCTTTCCTATAGGGGAGATAATATGCACCCCCATTAAGGTCACATCCATTCTTTGGGCCAGTGCCTTTTAAGCATAACAGTCATTACCATCTTATTCAGAGAGCCTATGACTATCTACAAAAGACAAGACCAGGCTTGTTGACCTGCCTTCATAGAAGGAGGGCTTGGGGAGGGTCTAGATCCTCACCTAAGAGTCTAGCTTTTCTCTCCCTACCTCCTACCTATAATTCTGCCCTAACTGCCTATGGTTTAGGAGGTCTATGAGAGGTGGAAAGGTAATTGAAGCGGGGACTCCACCTTTGCAGTTTGGGGGACTCCATTTTTGCAGTTTGGGGGAAGTCACCACTCATGCTGGGGTGGGACTTTCCAGTGGCAAAACTGTTTGGGGGCCACCCACTGCCTTCAAACATCTCCTACTTATGTGCCTGTGAGTAAGCTCAGCAAATGCATTGGTTCCTGGAGCTAGACTTGGGAGCAGTCGTTACTTTGGTCCCTGGTTGCAGCCTATCTGGAGTGAACAAACACTCATTCATGAATTCCCAGGAAAAGATAATGTAACAGGCACTGAGCAGCAGCCATCAGTATTCCAGCACATACTCGATTGTTCCAAACCTTTCAACCTCAGATATTACTTGAAACTTCTTAGTGTTTTCTTATCACGTCACTGTTTTTCATTTCTTGGTAAATACATTACTTACACTTTGTGCCGTAAGTAATGGCTTATCCACAATACCCTAACGTGAAGAAGGAATATTTTTTAAAATGAGAAAATGGGAAAGCTTGTGCATTCCCCAGTTCCCTGGGTAAACCTTGAGCGCTATCTGTCATGTGGCGACAAGGCTGGGGTGTGCAGATTGATTGTCAGAGTCAGGATGCTGCTGCTGGAGTAACCCGCTATTAATATTAACGCTATTATTGGTTACATTAATCATGTCTGAAGACTTTCAGCGGAACATGTAATTTGTTTATGTATAATTTATATCCCGAGTACTTTCAAAAGGGAAAGAAGGAAAGAGGAAAGGAAGTTAAATTTATTGGAAGTCTATTGTGTAACAAGTGACACAACATCTATTTTATTCTATTTTTCATGATCGTGTTTTCAGTATTATTTTAAATTTTTCCACTGAAGACAGCGAGGCTCAGAAAGATCAGGGTAGATCTCTAGATGTGCAAACACACAGGTTTGATTCTCCCTTTTCATTTTCTTTATCTCATACCCCCGTGGTGTGTGGGTGTGTGTGTGTGTGTGTGTGTGTGTGTGTGTGTGTTGTACTTTTATATATGTGTGCAGGTGCACGTGGAGGCCAGAGGTTGATATCAGGAGCTGTTTTTTTTTTTTTTTATCATTCTCCACATTATTTTTTTTAAGATTTATTTATTTTTTTGAGGTGCAGGAGCGTTCTATCTGCATATACACCTCAATGCCAGAAGAAGGCATCAGATCCCCTATAGATGGTTGTAAGCCACCATGTGGTTACTGGGAATTGAACTCAGGACCTCTGAAAGAGTAGCTAGTGCTCTTAACTGCTGAACCAACTCTCCAGGCCCTCTCCACCTTATTTTTGAGACAGGGGCTCACATTGAACTTGGAGCACATGAACTGGCTAGACTGTCTGGCCTGCCAGACCCTGGCAGGCTCCTGTCTCTGCCTCCCAGAACTGGATTGCAGACATGCATTTGACCATTTGGCTTTTTACATAAGCATGAAGGATCCAAACTCAAATCCTCATGCTCCACTGAGCCAGCTCCTCCCAAACATCAGTTCTTCCTTTGAATTGCTTTTTCCTTCCCTTCATGATGGCCTCAACAGACTTGAGTGATAAGATATCAAGTAAAATAAGATGGCTAAAAATGAAGATTAGAGTTCTAGAGAGGACAGGCAGGTGGGCAGGTAGGAAGGGATGGACAACCAATCAGAAATATGGAATGGATTACTATATGGTGTACACTATTTACAGATTATATAAAAGGGTGAAATGCTTAGAACTATCTTGGAGGTCTGTGGACTGGTAAAGGTCTTGCTTGTTCTTTATCTGTTTGAGAAAGGTGTATCAGCTGGTATTTGGTTTCTTTTTGTCTGGAAGGACACTCATATTTCCATTTTGCTAACATCTTGCTAACATGTACTTTAGCAAGATGAATTTTTTCCTTTAGTTTTGAGAATTTCTTACTGTGTACAATGAAGTATGATCATATCTAGTCTCCCATTAAAATGATTCCTAATGACTTATTGCTACATTCATAGATTGGTGCATCTGTCAAACCCTCCTAAGAGAAATTTCTTCTTGCAGTAAATGGCAATGAAGAGAACACAACCAGGCAACGAGCAGAGAAGAAGAAACTATGCAGGGCTCAGTCCTAAATGGGACATCTGTAGCACACCCTCCTCCCACGGCTCGGGGATCCTTGAGGAGGGAGCAGAGAGACTGTAAGCACCAGAGATGGTGAAGGACTTTTAGGAACCTGTTGTCCTGACACAGCAGGACAGTTGCACACAGGAACTCACAGTGACCATGATAGAATGTACAAGGCCCATAGAAGCTCAAGTCAGTCCCAGCATGGGGTCAGGACCACTGAGTCCCATTCATAGATGAGGGGCTATTGGCATTGCATAGCTTCTGGGGAAAGAAGTCTGTTTTCTTTAAGGATGTGAGCCCTGGTAAATTCACCTCATTCCAGGCAGGCCCCTTACCCCAGAGTATATGAGCAACCAAACTGGACTTGAACTGGTTAGTTTTATGTCAACTTGACACAGGCTAGAGTCATCTGAAAGAAGGAACTTCAGCTGAGAAAATGATCTGGCTGTAAAGCATTTTCTTAATTAGTGATCAATGGGGGGAGGTCTCAGCCCACTTTGGGTGGTGCCAACCCTAGGCTGGCTGTCCTGGGTTCTATAAGAAAGCAGGCTGAGCAAGCCATGAGGAGCAAGCCAGTAGGCAGCATCAGCTGCATCAGCCCCTGCCTCCAGGTTGCTGCCCAGTTTCAGTTTCTGTCCTGTTTGAGTTCCTGTCCTGACTTCCTTCGCTGATGGATTGTGATGTAGAAGTGTGAGTCAAATAAACCCTTTCCTCTCCAAGTTATTTTTGGTCATGGTTTTTCATTACAGCAATAGAAACCCTAACTAAGAGAGGACTCAATGTGGTTTTCAAAAGGAGGACATAGGTTGGGTGGGTAGTAGGGTGGTGGGAGTGGATCTTGGAGGAGTCATGCGAGGAACAATGAATATAGTTAAAGTGCATTGCATGTGATTCTCAAAGTATCAATAAAAATACTTTTTCTTTAGTTTTGAGAATTTCATACTGTCTTAGGGTTTCTATTCTTGTGAAGAGACACCATGACCACAGCAACTCTTATAAAGGAAACACTTAACTGGGGCTGACTTGCAGTTCAGAGGTTTAGTCCATTATTGTCATGATGGGAAGCATGGCAGCATGCAGACAGACATGGTGCTGGAGAGGTATCTAGAGTTCTACACCTGGATCGACAGGCCGCAGGAAGAGACAGTGACACTGGGTCTGGCTTGAGCATCTGAAATCTCAAAGCCCACCCCCCATGACACATTTCCTTCAACAAGGCCACAGCTCCTCATAGTGCCACTCCCTATGGGCCTTTGGGGGCCATTTTCATTCAAACCACCACACATACTATATACAATGAAATAATCATATCTACTACCCCATTTCCCTCTCCAGCTTCTCTCATGGTCCTCCTAACATCTCCCACCAACTTTATACCTTTTAAAATTTTATTTTGAAGACTATTAAGGAAACATGACCAAGTCATGTTGTTTTCCTTTTAATAATAATTTTAAGAAGATGTATTTATTTGCATGTTATGTGTCTGAGTATTTTGCCTGCATGTATGGATATGCACCACGTGTGAGCATGGTACCTTTAGAAACAAGAAGAGGGTGTTGGATCCCCAGAACTGGAGTTACAGATGGTGTGAACTGATATGTGGGTACTGGGAACCAAACCTAGGTCCTCTGCAAGAGCAACGAGTGCTCTCAACTGCCCCGATACCTCTCTAGCCACCGCTTTCCTTTTCATGACCATTTAAGGAGAATTTTAGCAGCTAGCTGGTTTGCACCAGGTGTCCTGCTTGGAGCTGGGGATGTAGTAGCCCTTTGGGTTCTTGTACAGAAACTGCCTTCCTCCACTAATGCCAGTTACATTATGTATGCACCATTCAGATGAATTATTAAGATGTTTTCTGATATGCTTGTCTTGTTGAGATCAAAGGAAGAGTATTCCCCTGTGGCAAGGAGATGGGGAAATACTTGACTTCTAGGCAAGTAGGAAATCATTACTGATATCAATCGCTCCCATGTTCCATCACCCAGAAAAGTGGGTCCTTAGTTAGAAAACTCAAGCAGGGAATTCCCATCTCTCTTTGGGTCTTGTTTACTCGGATTGGGACTTCAAGGCATAGTCATACCACATGACTGCAATGCATAAAGGCTAGGCGTTATTAGGATGTAGGCATGGTAGGTCTAGCCACAGAATCCAGAGGTCAATTGATATCTCCACCCATTTGTGCTGTTAAAACAAAATCCTTAGACTGTCTGATCTATGAATAGAATAACTTTAATGATCACAGCCACGGAGACTGGGATTCTGAAATCAAGACACTAGCAGGTGTCTGCTCAGAGTCCAGTCTTCACTTTTGGGAAGATGCTTTTAGCACTGCAGGCTCTACATAGGATGAAGGCCACTGGATCCTCCTATGGTGGAAGACAGAAGGGCAAAAAGGCCTACCTGCACTCCCTGCCAGACCTTTCATAAGGCCCTCTGAAAACCTCCACATGGGATATGAAGCTTCAATGTGAACTTTGGGAAGGACACAGACCTTCAAACCATAACAATTGGGATGTTTCTCATGCATCACTGTTTTAAAAGCTGACTTCATATGCACCAGAAAGTTCTGCTGATGTCTGAGAGGTGACATCGCTTTTCCCTGTGAGGACATGGTGGGCATGATCTTCTCCAGCACTCATGTGCATATCCCCTTTCCTCTGCTTACTTCAATGCCATGCTTACATTTTACGGGTAGAAGGTATGTGCAGGCATTGCTAGAAAGCAGGAACAAGATGGCCTCCGCACGGTAGCTTCAGGGAAGGGGTTTAAGAGCATCCAAGTTAAAGATCTACAAAATTTATTTTGAAAAAAAAAGGAGCATTCTTTATTTGTTCTTCATGCATCACCTGCAACCATGTTATAAAACTCGTTACTGTTAGATATTTTATTTTAACTTCAACTCTGCAATCATGGAAAAGCAAACGCTTTGGATTGTGTTTGGGATGGAGTGTTAAATAAAAGGGGAGTCATGTCCTTTGAGGTTGGCAGGGCTTGAGATACTGATTAGTGAGCGATTCCCAGGGCTGAGGAGTCTGGATGATGGGGTACTAAATACAGCCAGCTTTCCTCACACATCAGGGCTATGTGAGCCATTCTATCAATATAGGTAAGGAGGGGAGACAAAACACTTTGTTCTCACCATATCTTACTTTTATCTCCTGGTCTTAAGCACATGTGAAGAATGTATTTCTAACTGTCCTTGCAAGCAGATTGGAGAACGTGACCAGGAATAGTATGTGATAAAAAGAAATGACTTTGACTCATGGGACTGTGAAATTGTCCACCTTCCTTTCTTTTTGCTGCAATCTTGTGATACATCTGGTTAAGGTAGAAGTGTCACAGAATCAGGGGGGCTGCATCCCTGAGCATCACATCGGCTTCCCTGAGCATCAGAGAGAACCATGATACAGAATCTGTTAATGAAGCACCAGCCTGGACTATAAGGCACATTTCGTTGTTTTAAGTTTCTAAGAACTTGGGGATAATTTGTTACTGTGGCACAGCCTCTCTTATCCTGACTGGTACAGTTGTCTTACATTCATTATTGAATCACAGTAACTTTGAAATGGATTGGCAGGAAAAGCAAAAGGCAAAGGGAAGAATTGGGATGGGAGATAAGGAAAACTGCCCTGGTATGGGTGGGGTTAGCCAACTCTATGGGGCATGAACTGAAGATCAGATTGTAACGCTAACTGACACGATCTGGGCTCCTGGGAATCACAGTGGCTATTACATGTATCATGTTAATGCATCGGGTTAGTCCACATATTGTGGTATTGAGTTCCTCAACAGTCTCACAGTGTCAGTGTTATTAATCTTATATACATGAATAAACTGAAGTACAAAGCCATCTCTAGGTCACACAGCCCACAAGAAGCAGAGCCAGGTTTCAAACTCAGACCTGGTTGCTGAGGTAACATCAGATGGTAGCCATAGCCTAGCTGCTGACCCTGCAGAAGCTCACAGGCCTGGGATTGCTGTGATTTAAGGGAGAGACGACGCTGGCAACCACTGAGAGAATGGCTGGCATTTAGAGATGGATTTCAACATCCAGAGAGAGAGCCTGCTGTGCCCAGGAAAGACACCAGGGCGTCAGACAAGGAGACAGGTGTTAAGGCCCCTCACAGAAGGCATGTGAACATCAAGATAGAAGCAGATGCCCGGCCGGAAGGACCGGGAACATTCAATGGAGGCTGGGGACCAGTCAAGACATAATGACACTCTAGTGACAGAAGACTGAGTTTAGTGTGCACCAGACTACAGGAACAGTGACACCAGGTCTCCCTGCCAGGGGGATGTCCCCACCATCCCATCTCCTTGGTTAATGGTTTCTGAGCCTAAGAATATCCGGCCTTGTGACCAAGGTCTCTAGACCTGTCTAGGGAGTGGCTAAGAAAGGCACCAAGATGGAATAGGAGAGATCCTTGGCCCAGACAAGACAGAATAAGAGCTACACAGTCTGTGCCCTGTGGGTAACAGGGAGGAAGTATGAATATTATGGATTTGATTTTTGGCCAATCCTGATTCAACTGCTTAGCAGCTCTGTCTTTGACCAAGTGATCTTATATGTTCCTCAGCTTTCTGATCTGTGAAATGGAGTCTGATTCTACTCCCACGTGGCTGTAACTGTGACATTTTAGACAGCACAGAAAGAAGCATGCATAGGAGGTGACTGCTGATGGAAACTCAGTGTTTCTCCTTCCTCTCTTTTCATAGAGGGAGGCCACACATCTCTGCCCAGAGAGTCGAGACAGGCTTCACAGAGCCAACAAGGCCTGACTCTTAGTCCTAACATGACCGAGGATGGGACAGTCTAGAGAGAGAAGAGCTTGGACAAAGACCTGAGTTTGACAAGCAATTCTCCTGAACAGACCTTAAGAAGGCTAAAAGGATGGGAGGCGTGGTGTTTGCTTTTTTCAGGAGTTGTGGTCTTGCCACCTGTCACCCCGACAGCAACCTTCCCATGATGTCCACATCCCCCACTTACTAGTTGTGTTACCAGCACGGTCAGCTCAGACCCAAGCTGCCAAGGGTCAGTGCAACAGCTTGGAGGAAGGTAGGGTGCGGGCAGACCCCTGTGAGAGATCTCAGTCTGAATGGAAAGGCTGGAGGAGACAGATTGGCTGGCCTTTATTTGGGTTGCAAGATAAAAGTCTTTTGTCATTGAAATGAAGGGCTTCCCTGGGAAGGGAGGTGTGCTTCTGTCAATGAAATGTGTTTCCCACTGTCTTTGGAGCAGAGGATGCTACTTCAAGCCACAGTGGCACAATCTGTGTGTACATTAGCCAGGTGGAACTGAGTGTGGAGGTCAGCGATTTATTCAAAGGCATTTTATCACTGTGGCATTTAATCACCTATATAAACAGTTGTTGAATTGAATCACCCCATATAATGCTTGCAAGCACCTAGGCAGGATATGTACTAAATCCCGGTTTTCCGGATGAAAGAACAGCAGGATTTGATTAGGGCCTGGTTTGGAGGCGTGGTTTGGAGGTGTGGCATGTGGGGGAGGAGGAGGAAGTTGGGAGGGTTAGAGAAGCTTGGCAAACTTTGAACTTGAAAGTTCTACAATGAACATGACCGCCCTGCTTTGCTGAGTACCTCCCTGCTCTGGGCTCCTACTTGCTGTGTTGCTCTGATTGGTTAATAAATAAAACACTGATTGGCCAGTAGCCAGGCAGGAAGTATAGGCGGGACAAGGAGAGAAGAGAATTCTGGGAAGTGGAAGGCTGAGGCAGAGAGACACTACCAGCTGTCACCATGGAAAGTGAGATGTAAGGTACCGGTAAGCCATGAGCCACATGGCAACTTATAGATTAATAGAAATGGGTTAATTTAAGATATAAGAACAGCTAGCAAGAAGCCTGAGCCATTAGGCCAAACAGTTTAACTGATATAAGTCTCTGTGTGTTTACTTGGTTGGGTCTGAGCGACTGTGGGACTGGAGGGTGAGAGAGATTTGTCCTGACTGTGGGCCAGGCAGGAAAACTCTAGCTACACCTACTTACATCCTGTTCATGCCCACATCCACGTCCCTAGGCCCTCATTCATTCCAAAATTGCTTAATTTTCTTTGTGGGCTAGAGTAGGCCAAGTCACACAGAAGGGAACAGAACTACAATGTCTTCACCCCAAAGAGCCGATTTAGGTCACAGGTGAATCTTTATGTGGATGCTCACATGTTGTAAGATATTTTGTTTGTGTTCTAACAAATAAAGCTTGCCTGGAGATCAGAGTGTGGAGCTAGCCACTAGTTAACCATAGAGGCCAGGCAGTGGCGGCACACACCTTTAATCCCAGCACTTGGAAGGAGGACACAGGAAGATCAGGAGTTCAAGGCCACCTTGGGCTACAAGAGCTTGATCTAGTTTAAAAGGGAAACAGAGTCAGGCAGTGGAGGCTCACGTCTTTAATCCCAGGACTAGGGAAGTGGAGACAGGAATATAAGGCAGGAGGAGACAGGAGCTCGGCCCCCACTTCAGTCTGAGAATTCGGTAGAGGTAAGAAGTCTCTCTAGTGGCTAGCTCCTTTGCTTCTCTGATCTTTCAGCATTTACCCCGATATCTGACTCTGGGTTTTTATTATTAAAACCGATTAGAATTCGCGCTACACTCACATCCTTAAGTACTATAAAAGAGAATAATTGGGGGACACAGAAGATGGTCAAGAAGTCCAGGACTCATTTTTCCAACACATATTTTAGAGTACCTACTCATGGTATTGAGTTAGGTGGGCACTGCTCTATGTATTGAAGACAGAGTGACCCATATCCAGCTGCCCATGAGAGTTCTCATTCGGGTCCTCCACACACATTGCAAGCCCACCAAGGCCATAACTTAACCCAAGATCTATCCCCTTGACCCTGCTCCAGAGAGCACTAAGTTTATCCTCCTTTCTTGAAGATACTTTGGACCTTCCTAAGCCCCATTCTCTGTGCCCCATTTGGCAGCCATTGGCAAAGGCGCTTTGTACACGCCCACTCCTGTATTTGGTACTTGATATTTACCCACCGAAAGTCAGAACAGTTCTTGTTATCCAGTTTAGTTTCACCTCAGAAGACGCCTAGACCTCTAGACTATCTCAATAGCCAATCTCTTCAGTGAATCTCCTCTATGACTTGTGTGTTTAGACCCAAGACGCCCCTGCCTCTAATTTACCATGACACATCAGACAAATTAACTGGGGCTTTCCAGACTGATCTTCCCATAGGCAAATTTGATAGTGATACTGGACACTGAAAATGCACAGTATTTGTGCTAAAAATGTATGTGACCCTGCATACAAGAGGTGAAGTCCCAAGTTTTCCCACATGCAAAGGGTTCTTCAGACCTGGGCCCTGGAGCTATTCCAGTCTTGGCTACTGATGTCCCCACAGTTGATTTCTTCATTCTTGGGCTTACAACGATTCATGATATCCCCAGATATTTACCTGCTTTTCTTTTCTCTACCTAGAATGCTGGTCCTGATGCAACCACCATCCACCTGGGCCCTCTCCATTATCCCAAGAGCTAGTGAAATGCTGTCTCTGCATTGACGGACCACAGCATGAGGCCTCTGCTCCCACAGGTCCCTCCTTACCATCTCATGATCCAGCTGCCCTGTGGAACTGAGTCCGTTTGTAACCGGGAGACAGCCATCCACCTGTGCTAGTACTCCCGAGGTCTTCAGAGGTTGCTTCCCAGGTGTCCCCAATCCAGACTATCAAGCATGACGTCATGCCATCTGCCACAGTCTTCCCTGTCTAGTACAGCTCCTCTTTGCAATGACCAGAACCCACAGGGTCGTGGAGCGAGCTTCATTACGGCTGCTGCTGAAGGGACCATGGTGACCACACCCATGTTCTGGCACTAAGTACGAAGAACTTTACACACACGAATTCACTGTGTGCTTGAACAAGTGGGAGGCAGGCACTAACTCCCCCTACAGACGAGAAAGAATGTGAAAGTTTCACCGAGGGGGTGCCTGCCTGGAATTTTTATCCCAGCTATTCTCACATAGAACACCTGTTTTTCACTGTTGTGATAGGATACATAGGAACATCTGGATGCCATTCCATCCACCAACCTGCCTTTGTTCCTTTGCCCCTGTCTGTCTAACCCCTCACCCGCCCCCCCCCCCACACACATAGGCAATGGGGCCTTCAAAAACAGGACCTGCTTCTTTTTTTTGTCAGGGAGAGGTTTCGAGAGAGGGTTTCTCTGTGTAGCCTTGGCTGTCCTGGAACTGGCTCTGTAGATCAGGCTGGCCTCGAACTCACAGAGATCCTCCTGCCTATACCTCCTGAGTGCTGGGTATTAAAGGCGTGCACCATCACCACCTGGCAGGACCTGCGTCTCATTCACTCCCTTCCCCTGTGTTCAGCTCAGGGCTGAGCCTTACAAATGCTTACAAGTGTGTTCCTCTCAGGTGAGACTTCATTAAGATGTATGAGTCATCTTTTCTTTTTTTAGGGCTATGTGTCTTCTCATTACTCAGTCAGTATCCTTGACAGCCAAGCCCAGGAGAGGCAGTATAGGTTGAAGGCTGTAGAAAGGTGGGTTGTATAATCCTGTTCAAGTAGCTGGAATGCAAACTGCCAGCTATTTCCAGATCCTTTCAAATGCTTGGCTTCTACTCAGTCCAGACCATGGAAATATAATAATATTTTGGGCAGCTTCAAGGCAGCCATCCGGCTATGAGCCTGCCTCAAGCACAGGGGGACATTTTAGCATCCAGTCCAATGTCCAAATCTGTCTATTTGGCCACAAATGTGCATCTTTCCTTCATGTGCAAATTGCACTGTGCTCTGGGAGTAACAGTAAATTGGCCTCATTCTGGCTAAAGTCACAAAGCAGACCTGGAGAGTGGAAGGGTACTCAGTCCTTCCCCACTGTGCAGCAAGCCCAGCCAGCAGCCTCGGTTCCATGGATCTGAAGCATTTCTGATCTGATGATCTCGCTCTGTACTCAGTGTCTTGACCATCTGTTAGGGATGCAAATGCCACGCAGGGCTGGTGAACTGAACAAGGAATTTGGGAATAGGGCACTGAGCTAGGAAAAGTGGAACTTTTTCTAAAAGTGAGTTAGAAAGGCTGTTTTTGGTGGACCCATAAAGGTCTTAGAAGTGGAAATAACAAAATTCATCTGTTATAGGTAAACATGGTGGTGCTTTATCCTTTCATTGGTTTTATGATTGAGCCAGCCTTCCCCGGGTACTGTATATCTATCTGTCAGTGTGCAATTACAGGAACAGAGATTTCCCTCAATATTGGACAGAGGGAATTTCATAAGGAGCACCAGTCCTACCCTGAGAGCTATTAGAAAACCAGAGGCAAACTAAAAGCTGGAAGCCACTAGCATGGAGGTGTCAACACAGGATGAGGTGGCATCAGTCTGAGATCTGGAAACACCCAGGCAAAACCTGAACCACGTGGCTGTTAGCATGCATACCTCCCCAGGCTTCATTGAGAAGAAGATATGCCCTGACTTCTCCCTCTTCTCCTCCTTCAGCCTCCTGGCACCGCCTCCTACTCACCAAGCAGAGGCAGGGCTCACCTGATGAAGGCGCCTGGGACTGCAGCCTGGAGTGACTGACGAGGAGGTATTCTGCGGGACTGAAGGGAGCAGGTCAGGGGTGAAGAACTGTTCAGAGGCCTATGGGTTAGAGTGTGGGCACAAGGATGAAAGCATTGCAAGGGAAAAGAGCCCTACATAAAATTCAAACAAACAAACAAAGAAACAAACAAACAATATTACATAGTCAAAGAGCAACAAGGTCTTTTGTGAATGAGGAGGGTCAGGACAGAGGGTTGGAGAGGAGTTCGTGGGAATCTGAGGGAGGCAAGATCCTTTGAGTGAAGCCAGGGAAAGCAGAGAAATCACAGGGAGACTCTGGTAGGAGCTTGGCCTCCTGGGGGCAGAGAGAACTTCAGTCTGGCAGGAGGGGGAGGTGTGTGTGTGTGTGTGTTTGTGTGTGTGTGTGTGTGTGTGTGTGTGTGTGTGTGTAGATGCATGTGGTGTGTATATGTGTAAGAATGTATGTACGTATAGGGTTTTCAAGGATACTCAGAGTCCAGACAAAGCCTGAAGTTTGGGGGAATTCTGCTGCAAGGGATGGAAAGGGGTGATATAAGACACCCTGACACCATCCTGCCTCCTTCTATTCTATTAAACAAAGGAAATGTACACTTCATGCTGAGTATTCACACTTTAACATCTACCCTGAATACCAGGATCCAAGATATTCTTATACTTCTCCACAGACAACTACCTAAGTTACATTATCTGTGGGGACAACCCTTTGTTTGGAGTTAGATTATGTCTGGAAACCTTTACAGGAGATGGGAATCCCCAATCAGATGCACAGTGTGGTCTATCAAGGGACTGTACTTTGGGGTTGAAACTAAGGTAATAAAGTCTGAGCTGTGGTTCAAAGACTCTCAGGTGGCATATGAAGATCACCTCTCTAGGGGACTGCTCACAAGGGTCACTCTCGGGAGCATCTAAATAATCTGCTTAAAATTGGTCTGGTAACGTTATGATTGAACACCATGTGAGTTAGCCTAGCTGTGAAGAACATACCAGCCCTTCATGTCTACACAGTACCTTGTATTTTCTAAAACACAAAAATCAAAAGACACACAAATCAAGGGGGAAGGAGAGCAGAAAAGAAGAGTCATTTATTCTTATGAGAATTTTTTTTCAAAAGCCTTGCACTGTCAAGAGAGACAGGGAGTCAATATCTGAGCATACTTCAAGAAGTCAACATCTGAGGGTATTTTAAGAAACTCACTGTCAGAGGTTAGGGGGTTGTAAATCGCATCACCCAGTTAACTAAAAGATTTCCAAGAGATTATTTGGAGTGATTGCAAAATAACATTCACCATTCACTCCTACAACCTGTTTCCTATTTGAAGCATGGTCCTAATTAGTCTTATCACTTAAAAACCCAGAGTCAGATACTGAGGGTGAAAGCTGAAAGATCAGAGAAGCCGAGCAGCAGCCACTAGAAACTTCTTAAATTTACAAATCCCCAGACCAAATTAGGGGGAGATCCTGTCTCCACCCACCTTATATTCTTGTCTCCTCCTCCCTAAGTGCTGGGATTAAAGGCATGCACCACCACTGCCCAGCTCTGTTTCTCTTTTAAACTGGTTCAATCTTGTGTAGCCCAGGGTGGTCTTGAACTCCTGATCTTCCTGTGTCCTCCTCCCAAGTGCTGGGATTCAAGGTGTATGCCACCACTGCCGGGCCTCTATGATTAACTAGTGGCTGGCTCCACCCTCTGATCTCCTGGCAAGCTTTATTTGTCAGAACACAAACAAAATATCATACACCACCCATTGTAAGAAAAGGAAACTTTCCACATTCCAACTGCAACTGACCTTTTTGGGAGCCTACTTAGTATCCTCGTTTTCCTGCTTACCTGGGGTGGTCTGAGTAGGAATGCCCCCAATAGGCTCATTAGTCACCAGGGAGTGGCACTATTTGAAAGGATTAGAATTATTAGAAGGTATAGCTTTGTTGGAGGAAGTGTTTCACTGGGGATGGACTTTGAGGTTTCAAAAGTCCATGCCAAGCCCAGTCTCTCTCTCTCTCTCTCTCTCTCTCTCTCTCTCTCTCTCTCTCTCTCTCTCTCTCTGTGTGTGTGTGTGTGTGTGTGTGTGTGCGTGTGTGTGTCTCCCTATGGATCAGGATGAAGAACTCTCAGCTACTTCTCCAGCACCATGTCTGCCTGCTTGCTGCCTTGATCCCCACCGTGATGATAATGGACTAAACCTCTGAAACTGTAAGTCAGCCACCAATTAAATGTTTTCTTTTATAAGAGATGCCTTGGCCAATGATATAACAGTGACTAAGACATTATCATTTCTTCTGTCAAGAAGGCATCCTAAAAAATAATTCCTTCTTTCTAAAATGTGTGATCTCATTCTTCTTGCTCTATGTGATTTAAGTGAACCTGATCCCACCCCTGGCTTCAGATTTGAGTCTTCATTGGTTCAGGGGTGAGTGGGTCATCTAAGTCAGTCTAATTGGAGGAAGCACAGGATTCAAGGCACCTGGGAGGGGCTTCTCCTGCTCTCAAAACAGGTTAGGACTATGTAACAGCTACTGGTAATAGCTTCTAGGGTGTCAAATTAGGAAGATGCTTACCCCTTGAAAGGCAGGGCAGTCCTTAACGTTTGGTGTGGATTAAACTGCTCCAAACTTAATCTACACTTGGACTACCAGGCTTTGAGAAGCAGATTTTGTTTACTTACTAAGGCAAGGCATTCCTTTTCTGGCAAATAAAACCCTGGTTGAAAACAAAAACAAGGTTTCAGAATTCAGTATTGCCAACATGAGACACAATAGAATCTACATTTGCATTTCCTGAGCTTGGATACATCCTAAATGTTTCACATACATTGTTTCATTGAGTGTGCTACAGTAACGCAAGTTTCAGGTGAGAAAGACAGGGCTCTCAGAAGGCTTGACTGACTTTGATAGTGGGGACAGCTGACCCTCTCCGCTGTCACTCACAGTTCTCCTCCTCCTTGGAGCTTTAGCAATTTTGAGTGTGTTCTTCCTTAGGTCAGTTCTGAGAATCAGGTAGCTCTTCTGGGTAAATGCTCTTTAAGAGATGAACTCACTATCCTGGAGTAACTGCAGAAACCAGTAAAATAAAAAGGGACCATTGTTGAGATGGGGGAGCAAACAGAGGGAATATCAGGGTATAAGTGATCTGATGAGGAAAATAGGGAAGGGGGGCCTCTAATTAGGGAAGGGGAGGAAGATACACATAAAAGAGGGTAAAACGACGGGAAGTAAGGATGTCTGAAAAAGTCATAGGGAATCATGTTATCAACTATCTACATAAAAATACCTATAATACACAGAAGTCTGTGTATAAATACACATATATAGTTAAAGGGAAATTTTCTCAGCTCTGCTGACAATTCTTCTTCAAAGACCACCTAACAAAACCCCACACCAGGAATGAGAAGCCCTTCTTCTGAGTTGTTAATCAGGTTGTCTAAGAGACTTCCAAAACATTACAGGCTATTGCTGTTGCCCTTGCTTGCATCCCCCAGAGGTGGGAGGTAAGTCTCTATTGCTGAAACACCATGCACTTCAGACCTAGTGCTGAGAGAGTTGGAGCTGGAATTGACATGAAAGCATTTTCCCTGAGGACTGGCTCTCCTGGTACCAGAAGCTGCCATAAAAGCTTCTAAAGGAGGGAAGTAACCAACAGTCTTACCTAGCTATGACACCAATGAACCACAACAAACACTGGGACATGATAACCCTAAGGGTGCAGCAGTGGTACACACACCTAGGTGGTAACCACCAGCTCTCTAATTGGACTTAGGACCCACTCAATAAGATGCAAATCATGTCTAATACTGGAAACCTAGCCAGCTACCCAGGACTAGTGAAGTCATGGATCTTGGAGGAGAACCTCTAACTGCTACTTTTCTAAACCAGTGTAATTTTAACTACATCATAAATATTGGTCCTTATATTCACCGATAAGTGTAGTTATCATCCCTCACCAAGGAAACTTCTCCTTGCAACAAATGGAGAACATTACAGAAAATTACAACCGATCAAAATGCACAGTTGTGGAGCCTGGTCCCAACAGATACATCTACAACTCCCACGCATAAGGCTCAGAGATCGCTGAGGAAGAGGGGACCAAAAGATTGCAAGAGCCAGAGGAACAGGGAGTGTGCTGTGACATCGTGTCTCCTAGGAATGTCAGAAGCTACAACCAAGAAGTCTCACCAGCATGACTGCCTAAACATAAGCTGGACAAGGGCAACAGCAATAGGCGTGCCAAAGCAGGCAGGAGAAAGCCCAGGAGTCCTCAACCTACAGAAAGAACTACGGGCAGCTAAGGATTGCTGAGAGCAGGAGAAATAATCTTCTCCAGGGAAGGGCATGTCAATTGGTTAGCCAATCCCAAACGGTCAGCACTGAAAACATATATACAAGAAACATTATACAGAACGAGCAGGTTGATTTATGTATTTAGGAGTGTGTGTGTGTGTGTGTGTGTGTGTGTGTGTGTGATACACACACATTTTTACTTACTTATATGTGTGTGTTTGTAAAATGACAATTAAAAGAAGAGGCCATGCATTTGAGAGAGCAAGGAGGGATGTATGGGAGGGCTTGGAGGGAGGCAAGAGAAGAGGGAATGATATAGTTATATCATAATCTCAAAAAAGAAAATAAATGCCTCTAATAGAAGAGATGAACTCAATTTCCTTCTGTGATCCCTGTCTCTTGAAATATTCCATTGGCATTGGTGTGGATACAGACAGAGTGGGAGCCATCAGTGGGTTCTTGAGGGTTAAGCCAGTGCAACTCTTCTGCCCACTGTCTGGAACTGTCTCTTAGGTCTCCAGCTACCTGCAAGGAAATAGTCTCTCCAGGGAGGGGAAGAGTACCTATCTGCTACATCCAAGGAGGGCCATCCCAGGATCCTGCCCCCGACCTGCTGCCCGTGGATGCAGGATTCTAAGCTGAACATCCCATCTCATGGCCTGCTCCAGTTCTCCATCTCCCCACTGGCACACACATTTACATTAAGTCATCCCCTCAATACCTTTCACCCTGCTTCTCTGACAGCTGATTTGCATTCCTTTCCTCTGTATCTTCTAAAGCAAAGAAGAAACTCCCAGCTTCCCTGACATTTGATAGAACCAGGGAAGCTGTTCCTACCTCAGAGAGATGTTCACTGCCTGATAATGTATATGAGGAATAGATCATTTACTTACGCTCAAAGCAGATGGACTTTATAAGGAGAAGTACTCTGTAACGCAGACATGGCTGGGAAGAATAAATCAAATCTTTCTGTGTACTTAGGGGAAAAGGAATTATTTAAATGTGGTCTCCAGCTTCAGGCCCATTTATGGAACATGCAATCCTACAACCTGACCACCAGGGGGAGTGCTAGGCCTATCTCTACACTAATTCTATTTTTAGAGACTGATACTTGTCTCAAGGAAAAAACCGAAGAAATAAGACTATAATACTTTTTTTTTTAATCAGACCAACTTATAAATTATTTGTGAGTCCAATAAAAGGCAATTATCAACATTTCCTACTATTTCAAGAGTAATATATTCTATGTTGGAAAAAGATTCAATTTATTCCTTGGCTATGATTCAGATGACAGAAAACTGGAGGCAACCACAACCCAAAGACGACTGTTCTCCTGTGTAAAGCTGGATACTTGGGAGAGTGCTTGCTGCAACAGAAGAAACCATTGTCTTCAAAGTTTCCCTCTTTTCTTCCCATCCACGAGGGCAAGCCATGCTTTTCTAAGTAGAGAGGTATGGTGTAATAGGACATGTGTGAACAAAACCCAGTCTGTGGCATTCTGGGACCACAGCAATCCAAACAGACTAAACAAGCTGAGATCTGAAGTACTCAGAGGTGAGAAGCATTAGGCACAATTTGCAGACATGTTGCAAACTTCTGAAACTCTCGGCAGTCAAGGGAGAGGTCCAGAGTCAAGAATGGTTCTACAAGTCAAGGTGGTTCTACAAGGAAGGACCTGACACAAAGTCTGCTGTGAAGCTGAGAGGTGGGGCCTCATCAAATGCCCTGAAGCTGAGAGGTGGGGCAGCATCAGCCTCACCGAATGGGTTTGGTCATTCAGCTTTGCATGACCTTAGTTCTGTGTGTGTGATCACTGCGTGTTGATCTGACCATGTTCAACCTGCAGGCCTCATATTCATCTCTGAAGCTCATTCTCAACTTCGTCCCCTACCTTTCTACCTTCCTCAGCCTTTCTCTATGCCCACGGAGGCTGAGTCATAGAGAACCATGGCCCAGATGGTGCTGTCAGGTTCCAGTTGGGAAGCTCCAGTGTGAGGTCCACGGTGAGGTAAGACGGTCAGAGTACCTCTCCTGCCCTCTTCCCATTGCGCTGTGGGTCACAGATAGTCCCTGTGTCCCCTTGCACCTTTTCATGCCTTGGCTTTGGAGTGTACCAGAAACTCCTCTGGTGGGAATGACTCCTGCTCTCCCTGGTCATGACTGCATCTCACTGGTTTCCTCAACCCTGTCCACACATCCCCACTCTCCTTTTGAATCCTGTGGGTCAACTATTTTCCGCCAATGTCCAACTTTTATATCACTTCATTGTAAATATTTATTGTCTTGTTTTAAAAAGGAACTTACAATTTGTTAATGCTATATTAAGTGGAAATCTTGTGAGTTATAATGAGAAAACACACAGAAAGGCACAACCTGGAAACGATAGGAAAACTGAGACAGTTGCCTGGCTGCACAACCTCTCCACTGACCATCAGCGAGACACAAACAGAGCCCCTTGTTTTTCACAATGCCCAGATAAGGCAGAGCATCAATTCAGTGCAGAGTCTATAAAACACAACTAACCTGATTACCATGTGCACATTCAGCCGTGTGGAGCTGGGAGATTCGGTCGAGTCTCTTTTGTTATAATGAAGGGTCTTATGTAGCTAGCACAGGAAGAAGAGGCACACTGGAGGGAGTGGCTGTGCAGATGCTCCTGGCCAAGGGGACAGAAGGTGCCCCTGGGAATCCTAGAAGAGTATCCCATGCAGCCAGACCTCCCATCAAGGCAGCTGCATGCAGCGAGTCTAGAGGTTTCAGCTGCAGTGGTTGCTGGGCCTGCACCCCGTACCTGTGATTGACATGGCCCACCAGCAGCTTATTATTGACATCTCTCTGCCTCTCTTCCTGCCAACAATCAACTTCCTTCCACGTCTTTAGTCTTCCTCAGTGCTCTAGTTGTTCGGGTTTGCCCTTTGTCGTGATTTTGTTTGCATACAACACCACGTTATTGGGAGTCTCCGTTCTACCTAAGCGCCGTTTTCTGAATAGCCAACTCCCCTTCTGCAACTAATAACTGGATTCTCCTTGTGTCCTCAGAGGGCGCTATGACTAGCTGCCTGTCTTTGGGCAGAACTGACCATGTGTGCCTACATGATAACAGCCTTTGGTAGGGTTGTCTATACTCATATGACTGAAAGGCTAATAGGACAGAAGAGTTACCTGCTACTTATGGTGGCCCAGGGGCTGTGGTGTAGGCAGGGATTTGCCTCTGGTGAAGGAACACCGACCCACGTGGACCCACTGTCCACTTGGATTCCAGAAACATGGTGTTCTTCTTTTCACTGAAAGCACATACTGATTTTGCTTTACGGCGGTTCCCTGGACATCTCTCCATGGCTCAGTTCTCTGTAAAGGCTTGTCTACTCCAGTCTTGATAGCAGGACCCAGAAGTAGGGGAAATACGGCACAGGCCCAGAGAGTAGGAGTTGGAGTTTGGTGAAGCTGTACATCAGAAGTACACCGGAAATGGCCCCGGGGTCTGCGAAGCAAATGCTGGGAGAAAGAAGAGTTACCTCTGCGGTTGAGCATAGCCCCTGGTAATAAGCAAGGGCCACCAACTCAGGACCTGGATGAGGTGAGCTACAGACAGAGTCCTAAAAGGGTACAAGCTGAATGCAGGCGGCAGTCTGGAGAGTGAACTTCTCCTCTGGGTAAGACTTCCCTGGAGAGTTCAGCAAAGGTTCACAATGGCTGAACTAAAGTTCTAATTCTACCACACAGCCATGTATGCCCTAGGACAAATCTGACGACTGAGCCTGTTTCTGTAGGTATGAAATGTGGACAGTAAGATCCTCCTTAAGGAGCTTTGACATGAAATCATGATTGGGTGGTTTTTAAGTCCCAGCCCTGAGGAACTGACACAGTTTTATGAGGACAACTGTTGGAGGGGGCGTGGCTGCTAACCTGGACAACTTGAGAGAAAAGCGATCCTTCAAAGCAATCCTGGGAACCCACATCACCCCTGATGAGGCATCCAGGGCACCTCAGGAGGACGGGGCTGTGTGAGGCAAGCAGAGGCCAGGGTTATGTATGCGTGCTTCCTGCAGCATAGTTGGCTATGGGTTGAATAATCTATAGCCAGGCTCAGATTTGAAAATAAATTTTTTAAAAAGGCGGCCATACAAGAACAGATAACAGCTCTCCCCAGGGGCACAGCAGGCTGGAAAGTGTTTTCTTGCGTGAAGGCAGGAGGATGGCTCAGTCCATCATAGCATAAGCCTGCCTCTGAAATCCTGGAGGGGTGAGGGGAAGCCCAGGCAACCTTGACCTCCTAGTCCAGTGCACCAGCTCTAACAACACCCGCCCTTGCTTCTCTGAGAGCTTTTGTTCAGGTGAGGACGGAATTTTACCTGTACTGTCCTGTCAGGGGCAGCTACAGAAGGCAGCTTAAGCCTGGTCATCTTTGCCTGCTGGGGGAGGACGCAGTTCCCCTTCAGCCTAAGGGGCCATCTCTCTGGCAGGAAGGAGGGAGCCCTACTGCCAGGCAAGGCTGAGGCTGAATTATCTCGCAGGAGCAATTGAAGCCTACCTTGGCTGGAGTCAGCGAGGCTGTAAAGCACTTCCCTGAGGCACTCCAGCACCCAATTTGGAGATGAGTGGGGATTTACATGATTCAACTGGAATGTTTCTTTCCTGTGTCGGGGCTCAGTCAGTCGTGAAGGGGGAATGTGTGAGCAAAGCATAGCAGCTGTGTTAGAGCCTCGTTCTCATCTGGAGGGGCTAGCTGAGCCGAGGCCAAAAGGGCTGAGTCTTTTGGGGACCGTGCCCCAAGGTGGGGTGCAGCTGCTCCACTGTGACCTTGGAACACTCTCCCCATTGGGGTCAGGTGGATGTGTGAAGAAAACTTCTTAGTCTAAATCCACCATGCAAAGGATACCCAATTTACTGAGGACTTATTATGGGCTGTGCACTATGTTGTCACTTCCCTAACAATTCCTTCCCAGATCTCTACAAGACCTCCAAGAAGTAAGCCCTGTTACCCTCATGTACAGAGGAGGAAACTGAGGCTCGGAGGAGTGGTGAGTCTAAGGAGGCAGAGTTGGAGGGAAGGTCACTCTGATGACTCAGGTGGTGCCACCCCACTCCCTAGAGCAGTCTGGGATTTATATCAGATGTGTTTATTTCTACACACCTATGACTGAATTGGAGAAGAAAATGAGCCCGTATTTTCTAGAGACTCAGGGTCTCTAGAGGACCTCACTAGACTCAGGCTCATCGGGAGCTGAGGGCTGGAGAGAGGTAGAGTCCACTACAATGCCTGTAGTGTAGAGGGCAGAGCTAGGAGCTGATGTTCCTAGACAGACTGGATTCAGATCTTTGCTGATCCACATGCTAGGTGCAGAATTTACCCTTTCTGAGACTCAGTTTCTTCACGTGTTCAAGGGATTGTCATAGTAACGTAGGGATAGTTGCTTGCCAGTATCATGACCTTGCCATGCAGTACAGGCTCCTGAAATTCCAAGATGGCCACTGCTTTCATTATTACAGCGTAGCTAAACAAGCCACATCATTGTGGTCTAAGACCAGACGCACCAATTATTTTGCTCATGAAGCTTCGATTTGGTCAGGATCAGCAGGATTGTCCCATCCCTGCTCTAAGCAGGACTAGCTGGTGGTTCCTCTGGGGATCCACTCAAATGGCTAACAAAAGCAGCTTGTCAGTTCCTTTCCATAGGGGACTACTGTGGCTCCCACATGATAATCGTGGCTGGGATGGAAGACCAAATATCCCGAAGTCAGAAGATAAAAGAAGCCAGTTTATTAAACCATGAGCCTCCTAGACTAAGGGAGGGGGCACTTCAGGGAGGAATATAAATGGGTTCAGCAATCACGTTTTAAAAGTGCCACAGTGGTCTGCCCTCTAACCACAATTTATTTTCATTTATTCCACATGCCTGCCATACTCACCACGTCCCAGGAACCACAAAGCCTCATCCCAGTGTGATGGTAGGCTCAGGTTCAAGGTGCAGGATCTTGCCATTCATCAGGCCAGGCTGTCAATAAGGCTCCTTGAGTGCAGTGTCTGAGACAAAGCTCTTTCTGGATCAGTAGTCCTGTGAACTAGAAAGACAGGCCATTTGCATTCACAGCCAACGACAGGAGTCACACTCATAGGACAGCAAGGGAGTCCGGCTTATCTGTGAGCATCTGGAGCAGGGGGTACACAAGACGTTCTTGTAGGAGCCTAGCTTGGACTATGGACTAAGGAGGAGTTTGACCCTAGAAAATGGTTCCCATTCAAACCTCAACTCTGTCCTTAAGTGTAGGGGACAGTGGGTATGTCACTCAGGACTCTGTTCCCTTCTCCTTAGGATAAAATAATACTTTTTCCTTTGTCGGACTTGGGATAGTTAAATGAAGTATTGTATTTGAAACTGCCCAACAAAGTGCTGGGTATAAATGACATGTCTAGTTTATGAATAAATTGAGCATAATGATGTTTATCTCGTGGAGTGAACACAAGACTCAAAATACATGAAAGCGATCTGTGGGTTGTAAAGTTGGGGGAAGGAATAATGCATATGTTCATATCTTTTGCTAGCACTGGCTGCCTCCTAATCATGCCCCGGCACCGGCAAGGTTGGGCCACCCTGCCCCGGGTGTTTGTATCTGTGGCATAACCTATGGAAGAGAGCCACCAGCAGGACTTCAACTCGGGGGCACCAGACTGTACCTCTGTTATTCCATTTGCTTTGCTCTTATGTCACCAGATTTCATCCTCAAACGTGGTGGGGAAACTTCCAGTGTGTGTGTGTGAATGCAGGCTTACACGTACCACACCACGTGTGTGTGGGTCAGAGGACAACCTTAGGTCTCTCCGTGTTGTGGAGACAGGGTCTCTTGTCATTGTTCTGTTGAATATGCCAAGCTAGCTAGCACACAGGATTCTGGGATTCTCCTGTCTCCTCGTTCCATCTCCCTGCAGGAGAACTGGGGTTACAGATGTTGCTGCAAACACGTCCAGCTCTTATGTCGGTTCTGGTGACTCCACCTCATGTCCTCATGCTTGCAAGACAAGCATTTTTACCTGCCGAGCCTTTGCCCACCGAGGCAAGATTTCCAAGAAGACTGTCAAAGGAAATGAAAGGTCAGGAAACAGGGTGGTGTGTCATTTCTCTTGCTGAGAATGGATGGAGCAAGAATGAACATGCTCAGTAGTGGGCAGACCAGAGTTCAAATCCAGATGCTGGCCCTTCTCAGCTCTCGATGTGAGAACATCTTCTTACACGAGAAATGGGGTAAATAGTCACCCAGCTGCTACAGAATGCTCTCTTCAATGAGCACAGAGAGGTGGTGACAGACAGGCATTGCCTTATGGTCATTGGGAGCAGAGCACAATGTTCTCATCAGCCTGTTGTGAGGACTGGGTGAGCTGTATGCAGAGGCCCTCTACAGAGGTAGGCTTGGAGAAAGTGTTCAGAAAATCCCAGTTACTGCTGCTGCAATCTACGATTTTAATTCCGGTAATAATACTGCTGATTCCACTTGACTGACAATCTCTGAACATGTCTGTAAGCTCAGAGACTCATAGGCTTCAGTGATGTACACTGATAAGGCTGGGAGCTTGTCTGCCGAAAGAACCAGGTACACACACAATCCACTGGCACCAAGCAAGGAGGTCAAACTGAAACAGAAAGGGAGCCATATGGAGGCCTGCATGGCTGATTGTGATTCTGTCAGTGGTCCAGGTAAGAATGTGTGGTAAAGTCTCAACAACGAGGATAGCAGCGACGTTTTTAGGCTCAAACTGGGGCTACAAACCAGCCATGGTTTCATTTCTTTCCTGGACAGGGCTTCCAGCTAGGCTCTGCCTTTAAATCCACTTTCCCACATCGGATTAGTAATGCCATGGATCTTTGGTCCCACTGAATAGTGAGGGTAGACTCGATCTTGGATTTTAACTCTTTGTCTTAGCTGTATGACTCCATGGTCCCCACCTAATATTGCTTGCTTGGCTACTTCAGCAGGACGCCTGCCTTTAGAAACCAAGAAGCCTTTCTGTTTTCTTAAGTTCCTAAACTCTCAGGCACTCCCTTAAGAACTTCCTCACTGGATTTCTTCTCTTCATATAGGGGTGGTGCCGCGTGGCCATCTCAAATTCTGAAGCTCATCATTTGACAGTGGCCCAGGATGTCAGGCGATGTATTGGCTAGCTATTACCACAGTAGTGCTGTGTAATAGCTATCCCCAATTTGGATCCACATTCTTTCCCACTGATCTGTGATCCACTAGGCGGCTCAGCTTCAAGCCAAGGCAGTGGAAGGGCTAGCTGGTGAGATCCAGATTTCCAAGAACAACTTTACTTCAAGCTGAACGTGTATGGGCTTGCTGGGCTACACGGCCTTGCTGGGCTACCAGTTCTGTCTCTTATCTAGGACTAGAGAACTATCTAGATAAGTGTGACAGCACTTCTGCATGTCATGCCCTCATCCAACTGTCCAAAGGCATGAAAGGAAATGTAGACTCTCCTTGAATGTTTCTTCTGTTTCATCAAAGTGATCTTTCTCAGAAGTTACTACTAGCAAAATTTCCTTTGCTTCTCACCAGTGAGGGCTGGGTCTTGTGTCCCTTTCCTAATGAGTCCCAGGGGTTGGGGGTGGGAGGGGGGAGATTAAAACAGTGGCTTTGGAAAAAATCTTGTTCAATACAATATTTCTTATAAAAATGAGTAATCCTTCAGGTTTGAACATCACTCCTAGGAATGAGCAATAACTACACTCAGGTTAAGAGTAATCCAACAAAAAGAAATGAGTTGGGGGAGAGGGGAAAAAAGGACCCATCTTTGGATTTTCTGCCTAACTCAGCTCCTCAAACACAATTGCACATTTTCCATAGTGTAGTGTGTGCAGGGCTTGAGGGCTGCATCAGAACTGCAGTCAGGAAATTAAAAGCATTTGCAGTGAGAAATTTCCCAATGTTGACAACAGCATGCTATAATTACTGTTGGTAATTAGCTATTACTAATACTTAGGCAGAGCCCACTAAGTGCCATGCACCTTTCTGAGGGCCTCAAACACATTACATCATCATCATCTGCTACTCGAGAAGGTGGATGTAGACAACTTTTTGATATTCATGCCTTTGTCATGATTTATTTATTTTTATTTCATGTGTATGGGTGTTTTGTCTGCATGGATGTCTTGGTACCACAATTCCCTCAGAAGCCAGAATCCCCAGGAACTGGAGTTACAGATAGTTGTGAGCCCTTGTATACGTGCTGGGACTTAAACCCTAGTACTTTGGAAGAGCAGCCAGTACTCTTAATGGCTAAGCCATCTCTGCAGCACCATTATATTCTTCCCACACTGACCCTGGGCTTGGCCACTGTGATGGAAGAACTCTCTTTGGTGGTGAGCTGTTATGTAGGTAAGAAGCCCTGGCTAAATGCCTGAGTGAAGTGAGTCCACACACATAAAGACCAAGGAAGGCAGCGGGTGGGGGATGGTTTAGTCTCAGTTGAGCTTTCTGCTAGATGAAGTCTGCTGATAACCTTTGTCAAATCCTGATAATAAATCAGCATCCCCAGCTGCTGGACGCGAGTGGTTTGTTACACAGCAGTGAAACAGGAATAGTTGTTTCAGAAAACGTGTGCAAATTCCTTGGACAGTTTTTGTGAGGGACTTTATTGTTTGTGAACAGTGAGCAAAGCTTGAGTGTTCATGATGAACCTGTGAGTTTCCTTCATTTGTTTGACAGCTAGAATATTGACTGGCCGCTTTGTTCCGGGCTGTGTTCTTGGTGCTGGGACACTGCGAGGAGCGAACACAATGCTTTCTAATTTATAACCAAAGTTCACCCTCTCTGATGCTGCACTAACAAGATCAGTAGTAACCCCTAAATGTATCATTTATTGTTTTATAGCTTACTGTGTATTTTCCTCATCTAAACCCGCTATACTGTTTCTGCAATGCCCCAAACAGGGACCATACACACGCTTTGAAATCAGACTAACCTGGTCTCAAATCCTCTCTTCACTTCTTCTTTGGACCTCAGTTTCTTTGTATCTGGGTTGTGTTTTCCACCTAAAGCTACCACAAAGGTTACAGGAAGACCACCAGTGCTTGATAATGCCTGTGTCTTTCTTTCTTCCCTCATACACTGGATATCTACAACCAAATCAAGACAATTTTCATCAGAGAGCATGTCATGGATGGTCAAGTATTTTTCTGTTGCTGTGATAAAACATTCTGACCAAAAGCAACTTTGGAAAGGACAGGTTTGTTTGGCTTACACTTCCACATCACAGTCCATCACTGTAGGAAATCAGGGCAGGAACTTGAGCCAGAAACAATGAAGAAATACTTCCTGCTGGCTCACCCAGGGTCATGCCCGGATAGCTTTCTTATACAACTCTGGACTACCTGCCCAGGGAATGGTGCTCCCCGACAGTGGTCTGGGACTTTCTGCATCAATTAATAATCAAGGCAATCCCGCACAAACATGCCCACAGGCCAGCATGTTCTGGACAGTCCCTCAACTCCCTTCTCAGGCTGTGTCAAGTTAACCATTAAAACTATGTAGGACAACGCACATCTGGTCTAAACTCTTTCCTATGTTCTAGGACTCAGACGTGGATCTGCCTATACTGAGTTCTCTGCACGTGTCCTGATTGCTTGATCCTTTGCTTTGGAAGGCTGAGTAATGACCCTCACCCACAGAGCTTTGCCAAAGGTTGTCATGTATATTGCCTCAGTGATACTTCCCAGTTGGCCTGTGAGGCAGGTGGCCTTAGTCTCATTTTACAGTCAATATACCCAAGACTCAAAGAGGGACTTAGGCAAGGTTAGTAAGGTTACAAAAAATCAGTAGCCTAGTATGCTTTGCTTTGCAACCTTGGTCCTACACCTGCTGTCTTTTGCTCCTTGTAGGTTCTGTGCACTGCTTTCCTGCTGTATTGCCCCCCCCACCTCCACCCTGGGCATCATACTGTCTTATAAAGGAGCTGCTGATGTGAAATCCAGAGTATTACCAAAAAAAAGGGGGCCTGCACATTGTTGGTTTTTCTTGCAATTGTGTTCATAGATGGAATTAACACTCACCCAGGAGCTGCTGAAATCCACTCAGCCAGAACCATGAGTGGTGAGAAGGGGACTGACCAAATTTGTTTGCAGTGCGTTAATCCGGTGCTGTCTCTCACTCCACACAGCCTGGTTTATGAGCGAGGAGAAGGTCTAATTATAGACTGACAGCCCAGAGTGCCTCATGGGAAGACAAATGTTGAAGAAAAGTATTCAGAGAGACTTGAATGGCTTAGGGATGTATGTCTCTGTGTGTGTGTGTGTGTGTGTGTGTGTGTGTGTGTGTGTGTGTGTGTGTGTGTATTATGTGTGTGATGTGATGTAGACATATATTTACACCCTCTGCCAATTTTACAGTTCTAAAAGGGATTTCCTAGATCAGGATGTATAGAATCCTGGAAATTCAGACAAAGAAAGTATAGAGATGAGCCACCCCCAGGTACGGACACTGAGGTTCAGAGAAGTCAAATCACTTAATGCGCCCCTGGCTCAGGCTGGCATAAGAATGAGGCACCTGACTCCAGAGCATCCGAGTCCTTCTGGTTCTTCTCCCCAGAGGGACTTCTCACTGTGTGGCAGATGCGCAGCCTTGGGGTCTGCTAGTCTGTCCCTAAGCTGGTCTCAGTCCCTCCCAGTCCATCCTCTTGTGGCCCTTGGAGGGCAAAGTGCAAGTCTGATGGCAGAGCTCTCGGCTTCAGTTTCTTAAGGCTGTCCTCACGTCCTCAGGAACAGCATTCATCTCAGCCCTAACACAAAGACAAGTGCGCCAAACCACCGTCCCTTTGATGTGAATCTTGTCTGTCCTGCCAGCTCTGCTTGGGTATGATCTGTTTCTACCCACAGTGGGGAGAGTCCCACCTTGGCTGGGCTCCTGGATTCACCAATGTGGCTTCCTTTGTCTAGAATGTTTTACTTTTCTTCTTTGTCTAGGAAACAAAGCTGCATCAAACAATTTCCTAGTCCTCTCCCTATATCCTCCCTAAAGTCCAGCCATACATATTCCCCAGATCACAGATAGCCCAATCTTGGCACTTGCTCTCAATACCAGCCACGGGACACTGTGATAGGCAGGGGCTGTACTTTTCATCTCTAGTGCCCACCTGTGTTTAACTCCAGCCCTGGATGGAGTTAGTGCAGTAGCTGACCCATTGCCATGTGATAAGGTAGTGAAGGGAACCGGCTTGGTCAGGCCCCTCAGGACTCTTATTACGAGTGATCAGTCCATTTAGTCACTATTGGCCTGGACGTAAAGCTTATGATATATATTTTTGCACATGCCAACTATGTGTGCTGTGCATGGGGAGACATGCATATTTGTCTGTGTGGACACACATGCACGTGAGTGCTGGTGCACACGTCTATGCCTATATAGGGGTCAGAGCTTGACATGGAATGTCTTCCTTGATTGCTCTCTACCTTATTGAGGCAAAGCCTCTCACTTAAGCCCTGTGCTCACTGATTTGACAAGTCTAGTGAGCTAGCTTGCTTCAGGCACCCCTGCCTTGGTCTCCTGAGCACTAGGATTACAGTCAGGCCACCAGACAGCCCGACATTTACATGGGTGCTGGGGATTTGAACTATGGTCCTCACACTTGTGCAGTCAGTGGCCTTAGGGAGCCATCTCTACAGCCTCAAGCCTATGGTGTTTTTAAGAGCATGATTAGCTATATGCTGACAGCACATGGATGCTGGAAATAAATACAGGAATGGTGCACACACTTTGGTACACTGTCAGATTCTCAGCAACCCTCACATTGTCTCTTGTCACCCTGGGTGCTGACTGAGAGCATGGCCCCACCTGAATGAAAGGCCCCCAGATGGGGTTTCTGAAGCAGCACAACCTACAGAGGAAGGGGAAGGGAAGGGAACACAGAGGGGAAGGGGCTCCCGTCATAATTTTGCCTGTGATTATGTGTTCATTGTATTTACAAACTAATAACCATATTGCCCAAAGTTTTGCAGCTGGGTAATGGTGGTACTGAGACCAGGTGTGTTGGACTTAAAAGCCCAAACAAGTGCACCTACTATGTGTCCATCAGCACGAGAAATACACAAGTAATTTTAATCATGTCCTATACCTTCATATTCCATGTCACATAGGGACAACAGGCAACAGACAACTCATTGTGGGAGGGAACGGAGGGCAGGGAGCTAAGGACACTGCTGAGAATTCCCTGCACTTGGTGACACACAGCTCACTCTTTTCTAGTCTGTAAGGATTTTGAAGCTGGTCTGGCTTTGGAGAGTTAGTTTGTCCACCGAGATTCCCATACCGAGTCAGGAACAGCCCTGCCTCTTAGGAGGACACAGATATCACAAGCAGGCTAAGTGAAAAGCCACCACGTTGGTGGTCTTTGAGTGAGGAAATATGGCCTGGCTCTGTGAAAACAGGGGAGGGGCCATGCTGCACCAATCTGTGAGTGAAAACCTCATGCAGGAGACAACTGACCCGTGGATGAAGAATTAGCTCTGGTTCAAAGTTAACTTCGCTTTTTCCTGTTGCCCATTTCCAATGAGGATTTCCCAAAGGATCACCCAGATTTGGCCAGAGTCTCTTAGAGTGCTGAATCCCTTCCTGGAGAACAGGTCTTTAATTCTACTGTAATGAGCCAGACATTGACTCCTCATTCCACATCCTTAAATGCAAATACCAAGCTCACTTGGAGGTAGATAGCAGCAGGCATGAATTAGCCCATCCTAATGTCTTTTGGCTGCAGCCAGGAACTGGTGAGGCGATCCAGCAGAAAACAGATATAATAGACAGATCTACAAACAGTAGAGAGAGGAAGTAGGGAAGGCAATGAGCAGGACATGTTCATTTACTACCTCCAAACTGTGCCATGTACTGTGTTGGGCAGTCTGTAGGCTTATGCACCGAGAACTTATAATATTGTGGTATACACGCATATGCACACACACACACACTCCTCAGCAGCAGCACCAGTGAACCCTCACATAAAGGGTGTGTGCCTGGTGATCCATATTGATACCAAGTAGTAAGCTCCTGGGAAGAAGCATACTTGTGGTCATTGTGAGATTGAAGTTGTCATTCTGAGTCCTTCCCAGTTATAAACCCTTGAGGTACTATTGGAACCTAGGCAGAGATGGGGGTGGGACCCACTCTCCCTGGCCTCCTTGTATTTGGAATTATTATTGCAGCTCTTGCTGGTAGCACCTGCCTTCTAGGGGGACTCAGACTCAGTCCAAGGTGCCTAGGTGTGGGCTGCCCACACTCTACCCTCCTTTGACCGTTTCTTCGGCAGCCCTGGGCTTTCTGCCCTCCTCCCTAGCCTCTGTGCTTGAAGGAAATCTCCCATGCATATAAATGAAGAAAAATAGATACAGAGACTGGGAGTTACTGTTTCAACAAGGCAGAAACAGCTGTTCAAAGTGCCCGCCTGTGAACAGATTCCCTCATTTGGTGTTTAATCTTGTCCTATTAGGAAAACATTATTTTATCTGTTTTACGGATGATGAAGCCAAGGCTAGGAGATAGGAGCTGGTTAGCAGCACTTTCTGACCTAATGCTGTGTTCTTTGTACCCCAGGGAATAGCTTCCTTTCGAATTAGGTTTGCAGATTCAGATCTCCTATGTGATTGTGCTACTACAGGCCCAGCACGGGATTGGGGAGAACTTTTCAAAGCTTACCAGAGAGAGCACAAGCCCAGATGTCATGGTTGCAGCCGCACGAGCCAGCACGGACATGCTCTGTTCCGAGGCCATAACTCACAGGCTGATTTCAACAGTGAAGAGTGTTTTTACAAGACAGGCAATGCATTTCCAAAATGAATTACCATCTTACTGTTGATTCTGCACAGTAGTTCACAACTGTCACTGACAGCAGGATGCTACAATTAAGGTGAAATTCGAATATGCAAACCCAACCATTTTTTTTGGCATTTCCCATTCATCTTAGAAAATTTTGGCTGAAGCAGATGGGTGTCCCCACCCCAGTGCTCTATACACGCTCTCTCATAGAGCGGCATAGCACAATTCCATCGACCTCCCCACCTCTCTTCTTTGAGATATGGTCTCTTCATGTATCCAAGGCTTGCTTTGGACTTTTTGTCCCCCTGCCTCAGTTTCCTGGGTGCTGGGATTATGGAAGTGTGCTACTATATATAGTCCAGAATCTCTCCTTTAATTTCATTTGTGATTCATTTTATTTTGGCTCCTTTGTTTTTGGAAATAATATTCATGTCTGCTAATACATAGTAAATGGGGGTCCAGACTTGGTACTGGAAGATCTAGCCTCAGCCTGGCATGGCACTTTGTAGTTGTAAAACTAGATCCAAACAATCTCAGGTTCATTGATTGAAAGACTATACATCCATGATTCAGACTCATTCTGTGAGGGATTGGAGCTGATCTGTTTACCCACTCTAAACCTCGGTGTCTTCATCTCCAAAACTATAGTAGTGTTCCTGGCATTGCAAGACTTCCTGTGAGGACTGGAGTTCTGGGAGGTGGCAGGCACAGGGCCTGGTACCCCATGGTTCTTAGTTATTCTGACTTCCAGAGATCCCACAAGATCATTTTGAGGGGGTTAGCAAGATGGCTCAGTGAGTAAAGGAGCTTGTTGTAAAAGGCCTGAATTGAATCTCTAGGACCTATGGTGGAAGGAGAGAAACTAACTTCTGAAAGCTGTTCTCTGATCCCCACATGTGTGCTGTGACATGTGCCCATGTACACACATACACACACACACACACACACACACACACACACACACACACACACACACAATAAAAGAGTAAAAAGATAATTTTGAAGATAAAATGATAAAATGCAAGTATTATAAAAACTATCTATTTTAATGGATCATTTGATAGCCATGCATCAATAGCTCTTGTTGAAGATCCAGTACTGATGGCATGAGAGATTATAAGGAAAAATCAGGTATAGAACTTACCACATCTTAGGCTCACTTTCCAGAGAGCTTCCACACTCTAGGAAGCAATAGGAGAAAAAGTAAAAGTCCTTTTGTGTGGTTCTGTTTCTTCCGTGGGATCACGGGTGCATTGGTCCATGAGTATGGAGGAAGCAGAAGTGGAAAACGGGGTTCAGACGGCTATAGGTACAATGGAGAAAGCCCTCCAGGAGATGACTTTGGTGACTCAGCTCAGCTTTATTCCAGTGTATAGGAAATATATAGGATTGGGGAGCCTGGGGACAAACCCTAATTTGCATTAAGTGACATGCTCCTATCATAAGGCTTTGTATGGTATGTGGCAGCAGGGTCCTGTAGCAGAGCTCCTTAGTACAAGTCTTAGTTATCATATGTGCAGCAGGGGAAAGGGTCCTAGCAGGAAACTGTGCCAAGGGCTACCCTAGAGATAAATCAGGCATCCAGGCTTAGAGACAGCTTTCAGATAAGGTCAGTCCTCTGGGCCCAGAGACATTCTCTAGATAAGGGCAGGTAGAGAGCGGGAAGTCTCACTGGGGCAGAAGCGGGGAGTCCTCATGTTGTGGAGCTTTGGAGAAAGCTGCTAGGCCACGATGGACTGCAACCCCTGACCAGCAAGAACTTCCAGCACTCTTGCCATGTTTATGAGGCTTAGACAACAAGGCAACAACTTCTAACTGAAGCCATCTGTCAGATAGCCATGATGAACCTGACTTTGAGAAGACACTTGACAGAAAGATGGGGTGATGGCTAAAGATGGTTCTGGCGGAAGAGACAAGATGAACAAAGTCAGCAAACCGGAGGAAGGCAGGAGGCACCTAGATCGTACCAGAGGGACAGTAAGACGGTGCTTCAGGTGGGCTGAGGAAGCAAAGTTGGGTGAGATCCTGTTTGGGGAGGAGTTGAGACTTTCGATTTGTAGACAGTGGGGAGCCACAGAAGACACTGGAGCAGGAAAGTGATGACAGATTCCATTTTCTTGAAGATGAGCTCAGCCCAGATGTGGAGGCAGGAGACATGAGGCCCAACAGGAGTCAGTTTAGAGTTCTGGGGAGGGGGAGGGGGCCAGGAATGGTTTATGGTAGTGAGGATAAAGCAAGGAGGAGGGAACTTTACAGAGCAAAGCAATGTAATTTAAATGGCAATATTGGAGGGTGTGGGGGAGGGGTGACTAAGGCCTGGCAGGAATTCTAAATGTCACTGAGGTTTGGGGTAAGGAGAACAGTCACCAGGTAAACTTCAAGAGAAAGGTGGTCTAAAAAGAATAAGCCGTTATACACTAAAAAGAAGAGGGACCCAGGAGTCCACGGAAGAAGGCAGGCTGGACTCTTGTACACAGGGTCTCCCACATATTGACACTTGAGGTCAGATATCTTTCTCTGTAGTGAGGACCACTGTGCATTATGGGATGTTTGGCTACATCCCTTGCCTCTATCCACTGGATGCCAGTAGCACTCCCTCTCTCCCATAGGAGCAATCACAAGTGTCCTGAGTACTGCCCCATGGTCTTTGGAGGGCCATGATACCCCTACTTGAAAAGACAGTGCTATGGGAGGTCTGTTTCCCGTGAGGAAATTTATGGAAGTGATTGGAGACCCTGAGTTCCAGTCCCAGGGAAATCTGCATGTCTGGGACAAGAACTTTGTCATACATTGGATGTTGGGGCTTAGGAGAAAGGTGGGGTCCAGATACAACACTCTGAGCTGCCCAAGAGTGCCCAGACATAGCACCCCTAGGGAATCAAAACTGAAGAGAAGTGGGAAGCGGAAAGACACAGTCTCAGTGTCCTTCTAGCGTTCAGAACTGGGGCTCACATCTGCCTCTGAGGAAAGGAAAGGAGCCACTACTGACTGCCTTTCTCAAGTTTCCACGTATGAGTCAGATAATGTGTTTCTCAGGCATTCAAGCTACTCATTGTGTTGCCCCATTGAGGTCAGTAATGATAAAACTGGTTAATCCTACTAAGACAAACTTATACCTCTCCAAGCATAGCAAGACAACTGTACATCCTTGAACCAGTTAGTTAACTGACCTGAGCTCCCACTTCTTCAGTGGCAGTATGGACTTAGTCCTTTTTGTGGGGCAAACTTCTTGATCAAAGATTAAATACAAGACATATGAAGTGCCTGTCATATAGTAGTATTTAATGGCTTTTGACTATTTGCTCATTTATCTTCTGTCCATCTCCATTTACTTGATTTAATTTATGTCTAGAAGAGTGGGAGAGTATATCCAGGTACGGCATCTTCAGTGCAGATGTGTTGGCTATGATTGGCATTATAATTCCAGAGAGAGTTTCTAAAGATGTGTATTTAAGACATCTGGTCCCTTTGAGACATAAATAGGCTGGATCTTAATGATACTCAGTGTTTGTATCAAAAGTAGAAAGTCCAGTGAATCGCATGCATTCTCAGGCTCCAGATGTTTGATAATGGATAGCAGAACCTCTGTGAAACATCCCTGCACTCTCCTGGATGTTTGCATCTGAGCCGATGTGCCAGATGAGCCTTGAGCCTTGCTGCTGTCTTGAACAACAGACTCATCTGATGTCAGAAGCTCCAAGAGCCACTTAAAAACACTGGGGTTCTTATAACTGTATCTTGGTTTTGCATTTTGTCTCTCTCTGGAAAGAAAACTCTTTACTGAACCAATTTTAGTTAAATATCACCTTTCCTTAGCCATATGGGTATTTTCCAAAAAGGGCTAAAGGGCTCGGGGCCATTTTAAAGGTATTTAGCTAATCAATACCTTGGTTACTAGTTAATCACATTGAATGGGAACTGATGAACTTCTGACCACTTTAAACATCTGAAAGATGTTTGGGGTTCCAGCCTGAAGATACCTACAACTTCTAAAGTAGGCCATTTTCTTCTTTTACGTAGATGCTAGATGGTGACTTCTGGATGAGATGTTTGCAGTTGCTTTCTTTGGCTTGTCTTTGATGGCATGGCACCCCAGCATAACTGCACAAGAGAAGGTGAACCAGTAAGTAGGCTTCAGGTCTCTGCAAAAGTGGGATCCTCTGCTGGGGGACAAGGACACTGCGATGTTGGCAGTAGGCTGTGTTGGCATGGAATAGAACCTCTCTTCATACTGTTACTAATCCAGTAAAGGAGTTAGAACAGGAAAAAAGCCAGTTAGTTATAATCTGATCAGTCCAGCTATAAATGGCCATTCTTAATACGCAGCAGTGGGATAATCCAGACTAAATCATTCAATCTCTCTGATTCTCAGTCTTCCTATCTGTAGACTGAGACTTATACCTCTTCTCTAACAGCTAATGCGGATGTAATAAAATCCTGGATTTAAAGTTTCCTCTGCATACAGTAGACATTTAATAAATAGTATTTATCTCAAGCAGTGTGAAGTAGTTAACTCTACTTCATTATCTATATAAGAAAGTGGTGAAAATCCATCCTACCTTACACTAGTTGGGAGGATATATTTAGATCATATATGTAACTATTTTTGTGGAGGAAAACAAGGAACTATCGCGAGACTCAGCCACGTCATTCTAACCCTTTGCTCCGGGGGGGACAGCAGAGGTAATATCTTCCCATGTCAGTTGTATTTCGCTGATTCTATTTACCTGAGATTTCCAACCTGGCTTCATTTGTTTATACTTCACCACTGAATATTTTGTGGTTCTTAAGCAGCACCTTAATCTCACTTTTGGGACAGCTTTTAAGCATGCGCTGTCTCTCAAACATGGGAGGTTTGAAATAGAGTTATTGTATTCAAGTTCTTATTAGTTGACTCAATTTTGAATCATTATTGTTTAAATGCTAGAGTAAGAGAGATTCCCTTTAAGTAACAGTTCAGAAGGGGAAACGTGTTTTACAGGCAGATAATCTGTAACTTGTATTTAAAACAAATACACTCTTGAAACATCATAAAATTCATCGCTAATAATTAGAAGACATAGGCAAGAGGTCGGTGGTGAAGAAAATCTCAGCTGAGACACTCTCAATTATAAAAGCTTATCATGGTAATCCTTTCTGAAAATGAACAGAGTCCTGATGTTTGATGAACTTATCAAACAAGACAGATCAGCGAAGAGGCAAACTTGAAGTCGAGGCAGAGGAGATCCAGTTCAACGCTTTACAGAGTGCTGAGGGAGAAATCACGGCGCTCTTGCGTTCACTGCCTGTGCTTCTGATGTTGGTTTTGAAAATAGAAAGTTACATGACAAAATCATTCCCCTGGGTTCCAATCCCCATGCCGGCATTTACTATTAATAGTTATTTGGTCTTAAGCAAATTACATAACTGTTCAGGGCTTCATTTGACTCACTTGTAAGATGAGAGGAAAATAAGAGCAGGAATTAAATGGCTGAAAGTACCTAGAACAATGGAACACTGCCTCCCACTTAGCGAGCATTCATTAGGAGCTGCTCCCAGTGATAGCAAGCGAAGGATTGTTATTGTTGGTTTTTCCATTTGTTTGGATGGTTGACAGCAATCAGAAAGAAGAAATTTATAATGTGCCAATTGGCATGGGTCTTCCAGATTTATCCAGATCAATTAGAGACTTCAAGTTTTTGTTGGATTTTTAGCAACAGTGCTCGGTTTTTTTTTCCCCCAAAATAAAATTCCATTAGAGCCCTAACGTGGAAGGTGTGTGTGTGTGTGTGTGTGTGTGTGTGTGTGTGTGTGTGTGTTTAATAGTGCACGTTTACTTTGTAAGCTCATGCTTAACATTTACTTATTATACCATCTTGAAAAAAATAGGGGTTGTATAAGTATAAAATCTTAAAACCATGGAAGGAAGTTACAATTAGCAGCAAAATCAGTGATTCTCTAGTAACATGTTTTATTTGAGTAAGATTTTTTTTTTGGTATGTGTTAGTTATGAAACTTTTTTAAAATTTGAAGTTCTTTCAATTTATTGAGATTTCTTTAATGGCTAGGAATGTAGCATTAGTGGATATTCCATGTTGTTCAGTATACATACTTGCAAATAAATCAAGTCAAGTTGGGCAACCTGTGGCTTGAATTTTCATCTCTTTGTTCTATCACTTACTAAGAGAGGGGGACAGTGTCCAAAACTATTCTTGTGTGTTTCCCTAATCTCTGTTTCAGTTCTATCAGTATATACTGTGCATCTTTTGAAGGTGTTATTAAACACACATACACACACACACACACACACACACACACACAAACACACACACACACACACACACACACACACACACACACACACACACACACCAGAAAGAGAGAGAGAGACTGACTGGATTAGATGGAGTAGTTACCTTTTAGCATCACTATGACAAAATGGCTGAAGGGGCAATGATAACATCCAGCCCATTGGATGGTTCCACACACATTCAGGGCAGGCCTTTTCTCTTCAGTTATGTTTTCCTGGAAAGATCTTCATAGATGCACCCAGAGGGTGAGCTTCAGCAATCTCCTCAGTGATCCTGAACCCAGGAAGACAGACAAGGAAGATGCGCCATCACACAGGACTGTCTTCTTGATGAGCAGTCCTTTCATCATTGAGAAATGCTTTCATTATCTTAGATGATTATTTTTCATTTGCAGTGCATTTTGTTTAATGGTAATGTAGTCATTCTTGTTTGCTTGTTGCTTGCATTTTCATGGCAAATGGTTATCTAATGTTTTGTTTTACTATATATGACCATATTTTTAAAATGTATTATCATGTAGACATAGTCTAAGTATGATCTCTGTCTTTTTAAAAGACTTAGTTGATTATCCATTATTAGTATCATCATCATCATCATCTTTTTATTTTGGTGGTGCTGAGTATTGAACTCAGGGCATTGTATATACAAGACAGGCATTCTTCAACTGAGCTACCACTCCAGACTCAGTCTCTGCCTTTTAGTCAAAGTAATTAGACGATTTATATTGAAAGTAGTTATTGGTGGAGGTTGTCTTTGAGTTCATCATCTTACTATTTCCTATTTGTCCTATATCTTGTTTCCATATTTCTCTCTTTCTTAGATCATCTTTTAAATTTAGTATCTTAATATATTAAATGGATAGAGTATTTTACTTTATTTTTGTTGTACTCTGATAAGATTTATAATGTATAATATTAACTTACCACATCCTATGTTCAAATGATGTTATATCACTTCTAATACTGTTATTTCATCTGTATAACTTTCTTTGACATTTATTATAGTGCATTTTTATCAATGAGTTCTTTTGTTCTTGTTCTGAAAATGGTAGTATTACACAGGACTTAACATCTGATTTAATCGACTCACATTACAGAGAAAAACTGAGTGCCAGAGAGAGAGAGGGAGAGATGTTGGTAACACGATTTCTCATCTGGCATTTCATGAACATTGAATTTAATCATCACTGCATCCTTCTTAAGTTGCTTTTTTATAATTCTTCGAACTGAAGACTGGGGAAGAACGGGGCAATTTGGTGCATTCCCCTGAGATGTGTGGTGGCACGGGCCATCTTCCAGCCTCTGGACCAACATTTTCACCAGATCCATTGCCAGTCTCTCACACCAAGAAAACAAAACAAAGAAATTACCTCTTCAAAAAACAAGCTCCTGCTTTGATAAGTCACGGGCTTAATTTGGAGTTAAGATAGCTCAAAGATTTCACCCTATCATTTCTACTGGTAAAAACCAGAATTCATTAGGGAGACTGAAGAAATGTAAATGAAGACCTTAGTCCTAGAGGAAACAGAAACACCACCCAAGCATCCAGTGGAATCGTCACTTCTCCAATAACCCCCATACGTAGTGGATGCCAAAGAAGTGTCAATCATGTTTCTTCTTTTTATTTTATTGCCTTTATGGGCATCAAAGTGTGTTTGCCCAAGTGTCTGGGCCAGAGCCATGTGAATGTTCTCAGCAGTCATCAAGATGGCTGGAATTAATATGCACACAGGCAACACTGTCTTCTAATTAACATCCACAATTGGGTGGCTGTGATTCGAAAGTAAGTCATAGTAATATAGAGATTGATATTCAGAGTAACTAACTATAAGCTATGCATCAAATGACACTGGGTATGAATTATGGAGGAAAGCCTGTTTACACTCTTGGAACTGTAAGTGTGTGTGGAATGCTATGTGGCTTGCAGATACATTTTGGTATCATTCATTTGTTGTTTATTTAATAAGTAAATATTCTAGGTATAGTAGTTACTAGGTAGTAAAATAAGCAAATTATATCCCGATCCTCCTGTAACTTACAGGCTGTGTGGTTTGAATGAGACTTGTCCCCATAGATTCATGCATTTGAATACTTGGTCCCCCATTGGTAGAACTGTTTGGGAAGTGTTAGGAGGTGTGGCCTTGTTGGAGGAAGTGTGTTACTGGGGGCAGGCTTTGAGATTTGGAAAGCCCACACCATTCTCATTTAGCTTTCTTTATCTGTGCTTCATGCCTGTGGATCAGGATGTAAGCACTAAGTTACTGCTCCAGCACTGTACCTGCCTGCCTCCTGCCATGCTCCATGCCTTTATGGTCAGGGCTCACCCACTGAAACTCTAAGCCAAATGAACACTTTCTCCTATAAGTTGTCTTGATCATGGTGTCCTAGAACAGCCATAGAAAAGTAACTAAGACACAGGCTTAGATAGTAAACATACAAACACAAATTTTCATTTAAAATTGTTAAGAATACTATGAAGGACTCAAACAGAACATGTTGAGAGAGAGAGAGAGAGAGAGAGAGAGAGAGAGAGAGAGAGAGAGAGAGAGAGAGAGAGAGAGAAATTGGTTGGGTGACAATCTCTGTAGAGGAAGCATCTATGCTGAGACACGAAGGTTGGGAGAAGCTGTGTCAAGAAGACAATATGAGGAGATGAGCAGGTGCTATGCTCCTGTTGTGGGAAGTAGTTTGTGATGCATGGCAACTGAAAGAGGTTGTTAGGAATGAAAAACAAGTGCGCATGAATGCATGTCAAAATGGTGAGAAGGGGCTGTATCTCAGGGAGTCATGGACACCATTGTAAGGAGGGCTTGGATTTTAGTTTATGTCTAGTAAAAAAAAAGAAAGAAAACTAAAGAGGGACTTATAAAAGAGAAACATTGCATGATTTCCCATTTTAAAAAACCATTGTGTTCGTTATACAGAAATAAGAAAAAAAAAAAGAAAAGAAAAGAAAGACAGAGAAAACCTTTTCCAGAAGGGGCCATCAAAGGATGTGGTGATGTCATGGGGTCTTAAATTAGCATGGTTGGTACTGAGGTTGGGAGGAAGAGAAGAAACCTGAGATATGTTTTAATAACAAATTGACAGACATTTCCAAGGGTGAGAGAAAGAAGGAAAAAAGGACCACTGCCAGGAATTCAGTGTGAGAATTTGTATGTGTTGGTGGTCTCACTAACGATGGGGTTCAATTGAGAAAGGAGTTGGTTGAAAGTCAAAACTAAGAGGTTCAACTTAGAACCATTATGTTTTCTGTGCTGCAGTGGGGAGTGGGGATGTGAAGCTGGGGAGCTTGGAGGGGAGCAGCAGGGCAGCAGTGCAGTCCAGGGTGGCGAGCTAAACTTAGAAAGCACTGGCATGGATGGTATATGATGCTGGGGGAGCGAATCTCAGCTCCTTGAGAAGAAGAAAAGCAAGAAGGGAAAGGAAGGACAAAGAGGTGTCCTGAAGAATTCCAGTTCTTCAAGAAGCCCAAGGTACTGGCCACTGAGTAAGAGAGCAAGTAGGGGCTGTATGGAGGAGGTCAGCGGGAGGGAGCTTCCAGAGGGAGTCATGGCCAACACAGAGTGAGTCAGATGAAGTTGGAAAATGCTTCAGTGGGCTTAGCAATGAGTAGGGTGCTGAAGATGGAACACTTTCAAAGCCAAGTTTAAAATACCTTCATCTCATGATATAATTCCTATGTAATTGAATGGATTAGTTCAAGATTATATCATTAGTGACAATCAGTTTTGACTATAAGCTGAACCTGCGTATTAGGATACCCCCCTGTAATAACCAGATAGGCTTTCGGACCTACTGGCTTAGGATCAGTTTGTAACTAGTTAATGACTTTGTTTTCTAAGTTGCTGAGGTGGCCACATTCTGGGGTCAAGCATTTGACTCTCAGGTTGCTTATTCAACTCGATTTTAAGTCCTTTGTCTAACATGCCAACCCGAGTTAAGAAGTCAGTAAGGGCTGGGGAGATGTTTCGGTCGGTAAAGGGCCTGCCACAGGGCAGGATGATATGAGTTCGGGTTCTCAACACTCAGGTAGAAGACCAGCACAGCAGAATGTGGCAGTAATCCCAGTGCTGGGAAGGTAGAAACAAGTGGATCCCCAAGGCTTGCTGGACAGCCAGTCCAACCAATCAGTGAGCTTTGGGTTCAGGGAGAGACCTTGAATTAATAAATGAGGTGTAGAGCAATTCAGCAAGACATCTAATATTGACCTCTGGCCTACATGCTCATTCACATATATCAAACACACACACACACACACACACACACACACACACACACACACACACACACACACACAAAGTATCTCAGTGGTCCATGGCCCTGTACAGGGTATGTTTCTGATGAAGATGGCGAGGTTGGTACGTGGCTAAATTGAAAGTATTTGGAAAAACTGGTATGTGTCCTAGGCTGCTGCTTAGGGTCTCATGCATGATCTCACTCCAGAGTTTTACAAGCTGTTACCTGTTTTTAGTTGTGAGCAGCAGAATCTGGGCTCAGATGTGCAGCTGATGGACTCTAAACTCCTGTTAGCTCAATGTTTCTTCAACTGTGCTCAACAGCCTTACAGATGTTGTATGGAACAACATGGTTTGAGTTTAAAGTAAGTGGGGAAATAATGACATGAGCAAAGTAAGATGCAGAGCCCCTAACACTATCAGGCGTTTTAAATGTACATGGATGGCACATTGTAAACAATTTATTCAAATGAACTTGACCGTGGAACTTGTCTTCTCCCTGACCCCCACCTGGATACACAGTTTAAAAACTGGTACACTAGAGATCAAACTTGGAAGAAATATGCAGCCATACTACAGAACTTATACCATTTCAATAGATGAAGTCATACAGAGTAACTTGCTAATAATATCAATTGAGTTAGAAATGAACACCTGACTAGACTCACATGCTCTCAGGTTCTGGTAGTCCAGATTAGTTTCTTACTGATTGAGTGGGTTATTGCTAGCTGGGAGTTACTTTAAAATTATTTGCCAAGATTTCATAAGCCACAGAATTATTAGTACCTCCTTAAGTGTCACTGATTCATTTTGCACTGCTGTAGTCAAATACTTGTGGCTGGGCACTTAATGAAGAGCTTTATTTCACTTGTAGTTTTGGAAGCTTAAGAGTATACTGCTGGCATTCCTTGGCTCTTGGTGATGGCCTCTGGCTCAGTCACAACATGGCAGATGGCATCATGGGAGAAACATATTGTAAATGAGAACATGTAGTGAAGCAGAAAGCAAGAGGCTGGAGAATGAATGGCTAGGTTGCTCCTTGTATAGCAACCCCCTGTCACAGGACCAGCCACTGAGAGACCAACGTTAATCCCTTCCTAAGGATGGTGTCCCATGATGTAATACTTTATAGTAGATCCTACCTCATACAGATTTCATCATCTCAACACTGCCTTGCTGGAGACTCAGCCTCCACTGTAGGAAAACTGTGACGCGTAAACCACATCAAACCATAATTAAGAATGGACACAACTCCCTGGGAAAGCTATTTGGCAACGTGCATCACAAGCTTTAAAATCATCCGCTCCATTCTACAGGACATATTGCAAGCAAATAATCTAAAATTCAGGGAAATCTTGGGGCTCAAATATCTACTTATTATAGATAGTGAAGCATTACATAGTCATCATAAATAGTTTATATCTCTTCTGTATTAAGTGGAAAAAAATCAAGTTATACAACATGATACTCAGTATGTCCTCAACTATATTATGAAAATAGAATGGAAAGAAATATAATAAAATATTAATGGTGCTAAGATTTGAGATAATTTTTTATAATCATTGCTATACTTTCTTTAATGTGAATGCATTACTTGTATAATCATCAAAAATGAACTACATTTAAAAATTCATTAAAATGATGAGAGACTATTGGTCATGTTGGCCGGAGCTGATTTAACGGCCGTCCTGGTGTCTCTTCTGTGTCTGGCCCTCTGTGATAGCGTCACCATGTGCCTCCGTCTAGACATCATGTCATGAGCTTGGGAAGCTGCAGCTGTGTAACACTGCTGTCTGGGTTTCTGCTGTCGGCTGCCTGGCCTTGCTGTTTGTTTCTCTCCATTGTGACATCACAGCACAGGCTGTGGACTTCCAATGGCATTATCTTGGCAGTTCCGCAGTGAGGTGCAGTGCTAATGCAAGCCCTCTTCAAATCCCCAAATCTTTGGCTTGTAAATTCTCTCCATGTTGCTCCAAAACATTCTTTTATTTTAGGATAGTATATCAGAAACAAAAAAATCTTGTGGCTCAAACTTGGAGCTCTCAGCATTTCTAGATGTCAAGATTATTTAATTTAGTTCTAACTAGGAATCGGGTTCAAACAAATCTCTTTAAAATGTCACTGTTTTCCAGAAATTGGCTTTATTTTTCCTTCCTTCTCTTCCCTGCCCCTTCCTCACCTCGTATCCCTCCTTCCCTCTCTTCCTCCTTCTCCTCTTTCTCCTTTTTTTTCCAGTGTAGTACTTTCTGAATATCTTCCACAGGTCTAACTCATGACAGATGGTAGGATTCAGTAGCAATAGAGACAGGGCCTGAACTCCAAGGGTTTGGACTCTGGTGAAGACAGGAATTTTATCAATACTGCAAGCATGCTAATTCAACATTGAGGAGATGGGCTTTGAGGATGCTAGAGAGCTGAGGGCTGAGAGAGGGGCTCAGCAATGCCTACACACCTCCTGCCCTGTTCCCTGGTTCAGAATGGTACACTCTGTTATGAGCTGGGCTCAATAGCCAGCAGAGCCTAAAGTCTGCAAACATCCCTTGAAAGGGAAGGATTATGTGGATAAATTCAATCAAAGTCTTATATTTTTGGTTGTGAGCCTAGCCTTGGCGGCTGAGCAATCTCTCCAGCCCAAGCCATCTCTCCCAGTGGTGGGACTGGGACACCAACCCATCTACAAAATCTATGACCCACAAGCTGCCCTGCCAACAAGACGCACTGGGGCATTAGTGGCTCAGAGCTTGTGGGAGTGCCCAAGCAATGACTGGTCTAACCTGAGGCTCACACCGAGAGAGGAAGCCCAGGCCTGACACTGCCTGGATGGCTAGGATCCAGAAGCAGGATGGCTCAGAGACCTAGGGTAGAATCACTCATGACTGACAAAAAATAAAAAAGTCAATGAAATGATTCCTAATGATTTTCTGCTATATTTATAGATTGATGCCTAGCTCAATCATCATCAGAGAGGCTTCCTCCAGTAGCTGATGCGAGCAGATACAGAGACCCACAGCCAAACATTAGGTGGAGCTCGGGGACTCTGCAGAAGAGTTGTAGGATTGTAGGAGCCAGAGGGGTTGGGGATAGTAGAACAGGGTCCACAGAATCAACTAAGCAGGGATCATAGGGCCTCACAGAGACCTAAGCAGCAACCACAGAGTTTGCATGGGTCTGCACCAGATCCTCTGCATACAGCTGTGGTTCTTTAGCTTGGGGTTTTTTATTGGACTTCTAATAACGGAAATTAATGTGTCTCTGGCTCTTTTGCCTGTTCTTGGGGCCTATTTCCTCCTACTGGGTTGCCTAGTCTATCCTTGATATGAAGGTTTGTACTAAGTCTTATTACATCTTGTTATGCCAGAGGAGGGGAGGGGAAGTTGGGAGGAGGGAAGAAAAGGAAGGAGGGTATGGTTGGGATGTATTGTATGAAAGAAGAATAAATGAATAGATAGATAGATAGATAGATAGATAGATAGATAGATAGATAGATAGTTTGAAATTAAAAAGAAAAAACCTTGAGAAGATATGTAAGAAATCAGCAAAACTGTATGGCTGTCAGCAAACTTCTCCTTCCAGAACTGAGAGCTGTGATGATTCTGAAAAACAGCTAGGAGATGAGCAGGTGGACAGCAATTGGGTTCTATGGGTAGGTGTGATGGGGGAAACATACCTAGGTAAGAGTTCAGAGTGACCTCCACGGAATAAAATCTGGATATAAAAAAGAATGACGATAACAGGGGTCTTACTGATAGAGAGGAAGTTTTGGTATCAAGATAATGTATGTCCTAGTGAGGTTTTTTAAAAAAAAGCCCCTTGGGAATCATTGAGCTCTAAACTGTGGCTGGGTGGGGCAGTGGGGCTCAGAGCAGGTACGAACGGATCACTCAGAGGAATACCTGTGCTGGAGGCTACAAGGTTCAGCATATGACCATGGAGGAAAGCCATGATCACAAGAGAGGAGAGAAAAGACATGTGACAGGAGCTGGTGTTAGGTAGCTCTTTATAGGAATGAGTCTCAGAGCAAAGGTCAAGAGAGAAATGGAAAAGAATTTGTGAGTAGGAAAGGAATTTGTGATCAGGACACTAACATTTTCTTTGACAGGATGGTTGGGTTAGTGTTATTCTATTTTTTAAACATCTTTTGACGATCAGTTTCTCCAAGTGTGGTATATAGACCCCCAGGGCAACTATAAACACAACAAAAATTACAAGTAATGTCTCTGTATTACCAGAATATTTGTTTTGAATTCATAGGCCCAAGTATGTCTAAAAACATTTTCCTGGTGATACTGGGACATTGTTTTCCCTTTTCACTGTGTTTATATTTGCACTGCGGGTGGACTTTGGTGGTGAAACTGCCATGGTCTTGATACAAATCAAGGCACTATCACCAATTCAAAGGGATAAAATGAAAGTTGTGTAGTAAGTCCTTCTTAAAGCAGAAAAAGCTATTCAAGTTGTTAAACCCTAATCCTAGACTAGATGTTTTGAAATCATTTTATGGGAAAATAGGAAGAAGCCCCAAGAACTTGTAGCGTGCCAGCATGCTGGTTGCCTGGAGGAAAAGCAGTTGCTTGAGTTGTGAGTTAAAGTAGCCACTTACTTTAGTTGGTACAGGAGTCTATCACAAATTCCTGTGGCTGGTGGCTTTTTCCGTACATGATAGGCAATGCTTGTACACTCTACCACCAAACCACATCCCCAGCCAGGCCTGGTGCCTTAAATGGTAAATGTTATTGTTTTCATAGTTGGGGAGGCTGAAAAGTTTAAGCACAGGTTCTATCTCTAGTGAAATAAAAGAGACATGATATTTACCTCCTAGGATGGTTATAAAGACTAAATAATATGGTCTAGGTAATATCCCAGCATACCACACTTAAAGACAACTGTTAGTAAACATTTAGTAAGTATGTTTATGTGCTTTCAGTAACTGTGTTGGATAATGCTATTTTTAACATAGTTTTACCAATGAGACAACAGCTTTGAGACGTTAAGTAATTTACTTAAGTCTTTGAAGCCAGAGCCTGGCCTCAATTGTGTCTAAACACAGAAGTTTCTGCTTCTTTGGCTCATGAAAAAAAAATGCCAGTCACTGGAGGACTCATATCTCTAAAATGGTCATCATTTGAGCTCTCTGACACTGATAAAGATGTGATAGTGTTGATGGTGCTTGTTGTCTCGACTGGGCTGTGTCTCAGGTTCTTAGTATCTTGTTTGAAGAACTGAAGTACATACAACTAGCAATGTAGCAAGGGGTGTTATTTGTAAGCACAGTGCAGGGTGCCCTTTAGGGGAGCAGCAGGTTTGGTGTGATTGCTCAAGAGCCCCAAGTTAGGTCTCATGGCTTCCTTTCATGAGTCCAGAAGGGCAGCTTGCTAGAGGCAGGGTTTGGTGGTCTCTGTTCCCATAACTGTTGATTGACAGGTAGAAATTTGGACTTTCTGGGCAGACATGGATTTTGCATCCTATAATTGTAATCACGCACACCCCATCATGTGTAATACCCTAAAAATTCATTCTGAGAACATAGTTTACCTGACTGTGTCTACAACTAAAACCAGTTTGGCTCATTTCTAGTACCGGGATGTGTCTGAACACAAACTAACCGCAAAAGGGGAATTGCTAGGGCAGAGTGACCAACAGCTTTGCTGAGAAAGGGGTGTGTTCAGCCCCAGTCACGCTGGGCTAACCTATCCTTGTAAACTGCCTACCTCAGTAGTTTATTTAAGCCCTCCAGTACTACATTAGCCTTTAATAGGAGTAGGATAAGTACTCTTTCTTAATTTCCTACAAAGCACACTTTCACTAGCAGCAAAGTGTACACACAATTCTCTTTTGCTTTAGTTTGGAATCTCAAAATTGATACAGGGGTCTTTGCTCCTTTTAGGCGAGTTCCTCGGGCTGCAACCCCTGAAGCAGTTGATTGTCAGTTGAGCGACTGGTCAGAATGGACAGATTGTTTTCCATGTCAGGACAAAAAGGTAAGCCATCGAGGAGCATCTTGGGGTATTGCATATCTGATTTGTGCATTAGGTGCCAATGGAAATAAGCAGCTGGGACTAGGAAACTAGGGCTCCAGAGAGAAACTGGATGCATCTTAGGCATTTGGAAACCTCTGGTACCCGGGTGGTGAGGCTTAGGTCTGCCTCTCCTGATTTTGTTTATAAGGCATCACACACATGCTGAAAGTGTCTGTGTTATGACACAGGAAAATAGCCACCAGGACACCGCACACTGAAGCTCCTTAGAGTCTCCGGGTCCTGGCCAACGTTTTGCCCTCTAATGAGGGTCATCCGGAAGGACTGCTAGGTGGCATAGTAATAAAGAGCCAGGTTGTCCACAGGCAGCTGAGCAACAAAACTCTGAGCTGCTCCCTGGGCCTGAAAGATGCTCAGCAATGCCACAAAGCGTATTCCCATGGCTGAAGAACGCAGCACATCCAACACACAGGTATGTCCATGGTGTTCATTTAGATACTTTTGAATGATTCAAGGTAGTCCCTAAATCCAGTCTCGTATGAAAGGATAAGCATAAAATCCCATTTACTCAGAAGCACCGGCTGAGGTAGACAACAAGCAGTCTAACATGTACCGTGTTGTATATTGTTTATGAATTCCTTCAGGCAAAGCCTGCCTTTGTATGGGATATATCCTGGATATATCCTCCAGCCTTTTGGCTTTAAACACTACTGGCTGAATCCATTGTGTCAGGGTAATACTGTCAAGTTCAAGTGTTTACCCTGCAGTTCTACTGTTCGGGTATGATGCTGCCTCTTACCTGCTCTGTTACTGGGGGCTTATTTTTCTCTATCCGTTCTGCACCTCACTGCAGCAGCAGTACAGTGCCTACAGGGTGGAGTTCCTGAGCACTGAATGAGTGACATGGACAAAGGCACATGGCACACAGCAAGTGTCTGACAAACAGCCTGGATTTTTATAAGCATGATCTGTACCCCGTCTCTGACTCCTTCATGGCTTTGAAGTGAGCCCCATCTTCTCTCAGCAGAGCTTCTGTGGGGGCCATTGGTCTTACTCTGCCTCTAGACTCACCTGACAAGCTGAGATGTACTGGGAATGTTGTTGAGTTGCTAAAAGAGCCCACAGAGCTAAGAAGTAGTGGAAACACAATTTGGACCTGAATTATTGAACTTCCAGCTCTAAAATTTAGCATTCTGCCTTTCCTAGCTCAAAGAAATGACAAAGCACCCTCAAACCTCACCACTGAAGGTTGGCTCCTGCATTCTCACTTCATCTTGATATATATTAATCTCCCAAGTCAACAATAATACATTTCTACAAACACAGTAGCCTATTTCTACAAACACAGTAGCTTTACACAAGAGACATTTGTCTCCTCGGGGTCCTGGAGGCCAGGGAAAGCTATAGAGGTGTGAGTGGTGCCTGCCTCCTTTTGGAGACTCCAAGGGAGAATGTGTGCTTTGCTTCACCCACTGCTGGTAGCTGCTCATAGTCCTCGACCCATGGCTGCATCTCTCCCTTCTGTCTCTGTAGACACATTGCTTCCTTTTCTTCTGTGGCTTCTCCCCGTGTGTCTGCCTGCAATCTCCCTGTACCTCCTTCTTCTAAGAAAGTATGATAGTACTTTGGGCTACTCAGCAAACCCAAAATAGTCACATCTCAAAACTGCTAACATTTTCAGCAAACTGTTTTGCAAATAAGGGCAAATTAAAACCTTTTACAGATTTGGAATTATACTTTTTGGTGGCCATTACTCAACCTATTGAGTATCTTAAACTTGCCTTTTTCTCATGTGTTTTTGTTTAGGTACCAGATTGCATAGGGAACCTCTTACAGTTTATATCAGAATTGAATTACTTCCTTAAATACTTAGAAAGATATATGTGTCTATGAAGAAATCCTTAAGATATTAAATCTTGTTAATTATTTAAGTAAAGGACCACCTTTGTTTTATTTATTAATATGTCTCCTCTTCTCAAAGTCACCCAAACAAAGTTGTGCATTTCTGGAAAGAAACATTATCTACTACATAGAAAAAGAAAATTATGCTTTAATGGCACAAGCCACAGGCAACAGCACAGAGAAGTCCCTCAGGGAGTACTGACACTCGCCTTCCTACAACCCACTGTCCCCATTATTTGATAGCAACTTAGTAAACAGGGGACTGATAGAAATGAACCTGAAGGCTTCCAGCATTGTTCAAGTACAGACACAAGAGGAAGGACAATGATGACACTAATTCTCACCATTTATCAAGGCTTTCCATGTCCCAGGCACTGCAGTAATGCTTTACATAAACACATTGTCTAGTCTGGCTTTCCCAGGCAAGTGGAGGGGACGAGCACCATAGTCCATTGTCGGAGGTTGCCCATTGAGAAAGGCAGACCTGAGACTTCAATCAGGGCAAAAGTACCAGGGACTCACAGATTCAAGAAGCAACTCACAGATGCTCAAATCACTGCTTTTTGACTTGTTAACATTCTTGGGGGAAGGACTTTTGGCTGAGCAAGGTCAAGGGCAGAAGGCACAGGGCTAAACGTTTCATTGCCAATCACTCCATGGATGCTTTCCAGGCAGTGTATTTCGTATCATTATATATCGTATCTCAACTGAACTCTAAGGTTCTGGAAGGCAGCAATGAGACCTCCCATTTCTCTTGATACCCTAATTTTTGGCCCCCTGTTTCTACAGCAGTACCTGGCCCTTGTGTATTTTTCAGAAAGTCTTTATCATGAAACTCTAGAGCCCCAAAGTTGGTGTGTGTTTTAATTCTTCCTGTCCTTTTATCAACAAGTATTTACTGGTCTGTAGTCAAGGCTGGATTCAGGGGTTGAGATGATCTTTCTTTTTAAATATTTTTATTTCTACATAGTAGGTATATAGCTACATGGTGCCCAGAAATTTCCAGAAATGTCACTTTTCCCAAAAACAGAATCATAAGAGACAACTATTATTGGCTCAGGTTGAGCCGAGACCAATCCCCGAAGCAGTTATTGCAAACACACAGATATGATGCTCTGGCCATCAGGGCCTGGCTTGTGTTCACCTTCCTTTGTGACTGGGGAAAGAGGGAGGCCATCCCTCTTAGGACCCTATGAGATGTATGCCAAATAAAGAGCAGATGGCAAGACCAGAAACAAACAACAAACAAATAAACACGCCCCCAAACTGCAAAGGCAAAGTGGCAATGGCCTCTCGGGGTGTACCTGACCACAGATGAAGTCTGAATCCGTGAAGCCACCTAAGGCTGTCCTTCCTTCAGTCCCTTCACTGCTGCATCTCCACTTGTGATTTTCTCACAAAGATGGTGGGCAGGATAGACAAGTAGGCAGATGCTTTGTCGCTGCCTTATTTGACAAGTGCTAAGGAAGAAGGAAGGTTTGCGGAGTACAGGATTGAGTCAGGGAAGGCTTTCCAGGGGACAGAAGCCATGGGCTTTGAAAGATAAACACTTGCAGCTGGTTGACTATGGGAACAGAGGTCTTCCCTAAGAAGTAAGAAGACCTTCAGAACACATCCATCCTAGCCTTTCATGTCATCCTTCACATCTGTCTTCAGAATTCCAGCTGATGACTGTGCCACCTGTCTGAACACCACGGTGCATGCTCATTTGTCCCCTTATAAGACAGCCCTGAAGGCAGCTTTCAATCATGAAACAGTTATTCCTTATGTTGAGCTGAGACCTGCCTGCATAGCTCTTGGATGATTGATTGACAAGACTATGTCTGGTTCACAATCCGATTTAGTACCGACACCGGAGCCTCTTGCAGCCAAGCAAGTTTGGGGGAACCATCTGCAGTGGTGATATTTGGGAGGAGGCCAGCTGTAACAGCCCCACACCTTGTCTGAGGCAAGCACAGTGTGGACAGGATTTCCAGTGTGGTGAGACAGGTGAGTAGCATCCCACTACAACAACAGCTGTGCCTGTCAAACACAGTGTGCGAAGTAAGTACTTGGAAGTTGGTTAAAGTGGAGACTCCTAACTATTGGAGGTTTGAGAAAGGGTCCAGAAATCTGCATTTTAAGTCAAGCTAGTAACCCATGTAATTAAAAAAAATACTTATTTTATTTTTTTAAAATTATGTGTACTCATGTGTAGAAGAGTGGTATGTGCATGCATGAGTGCAGGTGCTCATATAGGCCAGAAGAGGGCATCAGATCCTCTGGAGGTGGAGTTATAGCCTATTTGATATGAGCCCCCACCTGGTATGGGTGCTCAGAACTGAATGCAGGTCCTATGCAAGAGCAGCACACATTCTTGACTGCTGAGCCAGCCCATATAATTTTGATTCATTTGTACATATATTTTTTATTAATTTTGAGAAAGTGCAACACATAGTTAATAGATAACATTTATTAAACAAATACTAGGTACATATTAAGTTCCAGACAGTGTACCACCTGCTGTTAATATGCAAATTAAAAACAAATTAAAATTGTCCTAATCTGTTTGGAAGAGAAACCTACAAGAGGTCAATTATAGTTTTATGGGATAGTCTTGGGTTGTGTGCAATTCTCTAGCAGGGGATACCCAAATAAGCTTTGGGAACTCAGGACAGTCCTTAAAATAGCATTTGAGTTGAGGTTTGGAAAATACAGGTGAAGCTTCCAGAAGAAGGCATGTGAAAAAACATGAAAATTTAGGGACTTACACTCTTCCCAGAATCTTTGTAGCAAGAGGGCTTTAGAAAGAAGTCAGGTTGGGTGATGGACCCCTAAGGTAACCAGGAACAAGGTGGGCAATGAGGGTTCAGACTTTGACATTTGGAAGGATGAGGACTATCTTAGTTAGGGTTTCTATCATTATGAAGAGACACCATGACCACAGCAACTCTTACAAAGGAAAACATTTAATTGGGGGCTGGCTTACAGTTCAGAGGTCCATTATCATTATGGTGGCACACTGGACGACATGGTGCTGGAGAAGAAGCTAAGTGTTCTACATCTGGATCCACAGGAAGAGACAGTGAGCCACCCTAGCCCTGGCTTGAGCTTCTGAGACCTCAAAGCCCTCCCCCAGTGACATGCTTCCTCCAACAAAGCCACAACTACTCCAGCGAGGCCACACCTCTTAATAGTGCCACTCCCTGTGAGCCTAAGGGGGCCATTTTCTTTCAAACCACTACAGGAACCCTTGGCAGATACAGAGCAAGAAAGTGGCATGGGCAGGCTGGCGTTTCAGGGGATGAGTGGTGGGTTTGAGGTGGAGGTTGGATTTGAGAGGGAGAGATGGGTAAGCCTGAGCTAAGGGACACAGCACAGAGCTAGAGAGCTAGCAAGAATGGAAGAGGTGGTGCAAACAGAAAGAAGAAGAAAGACTGGAGGGCAAAAGTAGGGAAGCTTGTGACAATAGATGTTGGGAAATATGGTTTAGGAAGCACCCTCAGCCTTGTCTCCCTTAGGTCGCTGCTTGAAACGCCACCTGCTATGTAATGGAGACAATGACTGCCTGGATGGCTCCGATGAGGAAAACTGTGAGGACACCATGGTCACTGAGGATGACTGCCATCAATATGACCCAATCCCAGGATCAGAAAGGGCAGCTTTGGGGTGAGTGGCCACCTGTGGCTGTTCAAGAGTGCCAAATGATTCCTCTCTCACTGTGGACAGCAGTTTTGAGGCAGAATAAGTCTGTTTTTGAAGGTTTCTCTCAAGGGTACCATAGTTGGAATTTCTCTGTCTCTCCAGCTGCTCCCCAAATAACCACAAAAAACTTAATATTAATTATAAATGCTCAGCTGATAGCTTAGGCTTGTCTTCACCCAGCTCTTACAACTGAAATTAACCCATTTCTACTTATCTATGTGCTGCCCCGAGGCTCGTTTACCTCATCTATGAACTTCCTACATTGCTTCTTCCATGTCTGGCTTGAGACCACTCAGACTCCCCCTTTTTCTTCCTAGCATTCTCTCTGCCCCCCAAATCCTGTCTAGCTATTGGCCAATCAGCTTTTTATTAACAATGAGAGCAACACATTTTCACAGCGTACAGAAGGATTATTCCACAGCAGGGTACCTGTAGCTACAAGTAGCTCTTGTTTCCTAGGGTAGCTTGCACGGTCCTGGTAATGGGACATCACCCACACTGTCCCTCTTTTTCTACCCGAGGGACCTCCTCCCCTCTCTGCTGTCCCTCCCCTCATTTCCAAGGCTATTATCTTCCATGAAACCTTCCTAGATGTCCCCAAAGGCAGCTTTCCCCAGACGGTCCTGACATCTCCAGCAGCCTTGCTCACTGCACTCTGGACAAGCTAACAGTGTGATACAGTGCAAAGAAAATGGGCTTCATGGTGAGACAGAAGCTTGAGCCTCCACCTTGTCATTGTTTGATTTACCTCTCAGACTAGAGCTTCTCTGTTGAGCTGAAGTCAGCTTCAATCTCATTTCTCTTCACTGTACACCTTACATCCAGGCTCAATTTCCCAAATGCCTCACACTCAGTTCTTCTGAGCATTCATCAATTTTATTTCTTCTTTCTGCAGTATCTTTGTCTATATCCTGACCTGGATGACTTCCTGTCTAGTGTTATAGACCGAACAGTGGCCTCTCTATTTATGTCAGAACCACAAGCACCTAAAACGATTGCATTTGTAGACAGGGATTTGAGGGAGTAATTAAGGTTGAATGAGATCAGAAATGTGGAGCCCTAATCCAAAAGAACTGGCATCCATAGAAATAAATGGAGAGATACTGCAATCTATTTCCACAACTGTACAGACAAGAATCTACATGAGGACATAAAAAGGGGAGCTCTCTGTATGCCCCCCAAAAAGCTCTCACTGGAAACCAACCTTAAGGAAAACCTTGATTTTGCATTTGAACTAGAGAAAAAATTGAGTTCTGATGTTTAAGATACCAATCTGATATTTTTAAGGCACCCAAGTATATTATTAATAGGACTGCTCAGCATGACTTCTAGGAAATCTAGAACGTGTCCCTCACCAGCTCTTGGCTATGCCTGGATTGCCTTAGCCACTCCTAAAGTTCACAGAGCATCCTAGCTGGCTATCCCAATATGCAACTACCAGGGATGAAGACAACTCTTAGGGTGTCCATCTGTTGAGGCACAGAACTCCTCGTCATTTCAGCCTCCCCACGTCCCAGCACAAGGGCTAGCTCACGGCAATTGTCTGGTGTGGCCAGTTTCCTGCTATTCTGTCTTTGCCTTTGGCCTTGTCCTCTACCTGGAATATCAGCTCCCTGAGGGCAGAAGTTGCTTATGACTCACCTCTCCACATCCTTCATTCTGTCAGAGTATGTTCTGTACTCACTTCTCGGTGACTCTAGGCTCCACTGAAGTATGTCAACGTTGGCAGCTACCACTTGGCAGAGAAGGAAATGTGTGAGGTAGTAATTGTCACAAGTGACCCAGTCAGGGCACAGCCTACCTGGGGACACTGGGAACTGTCAGGCAGCTCTCATTCATAACACTTAGTTGTCCTGAGACCACAACCCCCTCACCAGACTCTTTGGATCCTGCACCTGCACGAAGACTCACACACGCAGCACCAGGCAATGTGCTGCTCTTCAAACCAGTTGTGGCTTTCACTAGGATGGCCGTAACAAAACACCCTAAACTGGGCAGCTGAAACAACAAGTGTATTTTGTCATGGTTCTGGAAACTGGACGCTGAGAATAAGATGTCAGCAGGGCTGGTTCCTTCTGAGGGCTTTCTCCTGGGCTCACAGGTGGCTGTCGTCTTCCTGGGTTTTCACAGAGTTCATAGAGTCTCATACATGTCTCTGTCCTAACTTCAACTTTATTCTCTGGGATAAGGCTTAACTATAGTTCCTTTATTTTAACTTAATTACTTACTTTTTAAAGTTTTTTTTTTAAACTGTATTTTTACTTCATGCGCATTGGTGTTTTGCCTGCATATATGTCTGTATGAGAGTGTCGGATCCCCTGGAACTGGAGTTAGAGACTGTTGTGAGCTGCCATGTGGGTGCTGGGAATTGAACCTAGGTCCTCTGGAAGAGAAGCTGGTGCTCTTAACCACTGAGCCAGCTCTCCAACCTCACTTAATTACTTCTTTAAGGGGTCTGTCTCCAACTGACGTCACATTTTGAGATTCTGGTGCTTAGAATGCCAACCTATGAGCATTTGGAGTTAAAATTAGGCCACAACACAATCAAAGAGGATTCTGGTTGACTTAGAAAGTGGCTGTGGTGAACGGAATAGAAGTATGGAATGTTCAAGTGTGGGGCAGAAAAATAATCTTCTCCAACTGACAAAAACATTGCAGACAACCACCCTGCTCTCCCGTGATTGGATCAGGAGCAGTTCTGACACACTTCCTGACTAGTGTGTTTCTCTCACACTGAACACAGAAACAAGTGAAATGATGTGATTGCCTCCAAGCAGCTGATATTTTGATATAATTCTGTACTTTTCAAGGTCTTGGAAACTTTTCTTGATATTTTAATCCTAATTTAAGCATTTTCCAGCTTCAAATTTTTATTTATTGTTAAATGTAGAATATATACTTGAGGCAAACCTGGGTCTTCATGTGCTCTACTTATATGCTGACACCTTACCCAATGGTCCTCTGTCCGTTCCCTCCCTAGAGCTGACCTTGTAAAATATGGTTCCGGCACTTCCAGATTAGGTTTAAAAATAGGTTAACTCCATATACTATCTGGGAAACAAACCTCTATGATTGTCTTAAAAATGCGGGTAGTACTTATATAAATATGATCATGACATATATCTGTTACCCACTTTTGTTTTTTAGCTAAAAATTGTTGTCCATACAACATATTTTGATCATGTTTCTATTCCCTCCCCCAAATCATCCAAGATGCCCTAACTTTGTACCCATCCAACTTTATGTTCTCTCTCTTCCAAAAACAATAAATAAATTTTGATCTTGTTTTGTTGTTACACACTTTTAAAACTGAATACCATTTGATGATTTCCTCTTTAAACACATATTCTCTATCTCATTTTAAAAAAGAAACACAGTGTCGTGTAACAAGGATTAGCAATAGTCTGAAGGCAAAATCCTGTTGTCTTTATAAACAAAGTTTTATTAGTACACAGCTTTCACCTTAAAATGGCAGTTAAAGAGCAGCAGTTAAAGCCTATATCCTGCAAGGTCCAACATATTTACTAGCTGAACCTTTATAAAATATGTTTGCTGACTCTTTTGTAATTACGGAAGATTTTATTTGACTACCTCTCACTGAAAGACAACTAGATCTCTTCTCATTGTGGTAGCTACTTTTCTCATAATATCTGCAACCAAATTATCTTCAAGAAGCAACTTAGGAGAAGGAACCATTAATTTTGGCTTGTGGCTTGAGGGTGCAGCCCATCATGGGGGGAGGCATGGCAATGGGAGTGTCCTGCAGATGTGATGGCAATGCAGTGAGGCTGCTTGCTCACCACTTGATAGATTCAGAAACAAGAAGGGGGCGGGCTACATACCTCAAAGCCTATGCCCCAAGACACATTTCCCCTAGTGAGGCCCGCACATGGAAGGTTTCACAACCTCTTGAAACAGCACCTTCATCTGGGGACTAAGTATTCAAACTAGAGTCTGTGGAGATCAGTTTCCATCCAAATCGCAACTCCCATCCCCCCTCTTACAAACAGTGCTGCAATGAATATCCTTGTCTGTGCGTTCTTCGTACAAATGCATAGATTTCTAATAGTGTAGAGTTCTAACTGTGCCTTTCCACTTCCGCTGGGGCTTTCCCAAATATAGTAGGCCTAATGGTTACTTTTGAGGCCCACTGTTGCTCTGAGTTTTTGTTTGGTATGTTTCCCAGTCTGTGCTTTTAAACTTCAGACAGAAACATGCTCAGTGGGTAGGCAGATAATAATTGGAGGGTAGAGATAAGGGCACAGTACTTAGACTTTAGTGTCAAAAACAACTTGAAGGGAAAAAAAATCCATTGTGACTGTAGGCAAATTATTTCATCTTTTTGAGCTTCCATTTCTGCATTGGCAAAGTTGTCATGAGGTCTAAAGTTAATGTGTGTTAAATGTCTAGTTCAGTATATATTCAATTCATCATAGCTATTCTTACATCACGTCTTCTAGTAAGGAGGAGGTGGAGAAAGGAAGTGGAGATGGACAGGCACACACATTGAACTTCTAAGCTATTTCAGGTGCTCCACAACTACCCATTTATTTTTTGAGGTAGGTTATAGTCATTTATCTTTTGTTCCCTTTCGGCCACTGTGCCTGTCACAGAGTGCATAGACAGTCATGGGAGTGCCATGCAAAAGGTAAGTACTGACTGCCAGGAAGCCAGGGGAACGTGACTAGAGCATTCAAAGAAGGCCATATGGAGGAGGCAACTTTTGAGTTGAGTCTCAAAGGCTACAGAAGAGTTTGAGAGGCAGAAAGAAGCAATACTTTTATTATTTGTTGTATAAGAGACTTTTATGTCCAGTCCTAGAACTTTTAATCATCTCTAATGTCTACAGTATGGTGACAAAGTCACAGTTACAGGAAGTGGCAGAGCTGGAAATTACCCAGGAGTCTTCCTGATATTCACACTGTGCACATTTTTCATCCCAGGCTGCCTGAAAGACAATGGATTTTTCTGAGGATTTGAGCCTTGCACATGATTATTCAAATTCGCTTTCTAGTATCACAGCCTTTTTCTGAACTAATACTAACAATAGCAGTAGAGGTGTCTATCAAAGTTACTTTTCTATTGCAGTGATTAAAACACCATGACAAAGGCAACTTATAACACAAAATGTTTAATTTGGGACTCATGGTTCCAGAGGGTGAGAGTCACTACCACTCATGGCAGGGATCATGGCAGCAGGCAGGCAGGCATGGTGCTGGAGTGGTAGCTGAGAGCTTACATCTCACTCACAAGCAGAAAGAAGAGAGAGCTAGCTGGGGATGTCAGGCATGGACTTCTGAAACCTCAAATCCCATCCCCAGTGACACACCTCCTCCAACAAGGTCACATCTCTTAATATTTCCCAAAACATTTTAGCGAACTGGGGACCAAGCATTCAAATACAGGAGCCTATGAGGTCATTCTTATTCAAACCATGACACTATCTATTCAGTATAATATATGCCACCCTGTCTATGATGCCTTTACATGTACTAATGTATATCTAACCCTAGGAGGGTGGTACTATTACTAACTGCTTTTAACAAATGACTATAGTGAGGCAGAGAGATGAAATGATTTGCCTGAGCTCACACAGCTATCTGTGGCACTACCTTAACTGGCTTCTGTGCTTGAATTCTTAGTAACTGTTCATGTTGTCCCCTAACTTAACAGCTAATCAGAAAGGCCTCCGTAGGACACTGGCCAAGATGCTCTGGTTAAAGGCTCCCTGGGGGCCCAGGCTTAGTCCACCCAGTTGCTCAGTATTGCCTACTCTCCCTCTGTGCCCTCAAGGTACTTGAAGGAACCCCAGGGCTCCATCAAACACACTCGGTGGAACCAGCTACGACATGTTCTAGAGGATGACGTGTTACATTTTCTTTCCCTTTGAAAAGATTTTTCCAAGATGCTGTTTTTTCAACTTAGGTACAATATCCTCACTGAAGAGGAAGCCCAGAGTGTGTATGATGCCAAGTATTACAGCGGCCAGTGTGAGACTGTGTACAATGGCGACTGGAGGAAGCTCCAGTATGACCCCACCTGTGAGCGCCTCTACTATGGGGATGATGAGAAATATTTTCGGAAACCCTACAACTTCCTTAAGTACCACTTTGACGTAAGTCTGATGGAGATGGAGGGAGATTGCTTGCTGTGGAGGCTTTTATTTTCCACAGGGCTTTCTGGTGAATGAAGGCTCCTTCATATCTGCTGCACATACGTGCTCAGTGTCGAGGCTGAGGAGAGGCGAGTGTAGGAGAGCTATAGCTTGAACATAGCCACCAACTGCTTGATCTTGGCTCCATTCCCAAAGCAGTGAAACATATCTGGGCTGCCTTCTCCATCCCTGTTCCATGACGTGGCTCTGTTAAACTCTAACTACAAAAGACAGTGAGCAACTCATGTGCCATTTCCCCCTGGGACACTCTCCCAATCTGAAAGGTGGGATTAGGACTGACCCCTACTCCCCACGCTTCACCAAGAGTGATTTAGAGCTGTCGTTTTCATACTTTTCTTCTTAATATGATTTTGCTTTTTTAAAAAAATGTTCTTTTCAAAGGGGCTTACAACCTGCTGGTGGTCCGTGTGACTCTCCATTTTTTTTTTTAATTTTTATTTTGCAATACAATTCAGTTCTACATATCAGCCACAGATTCCCTTGTTCCCCCCCTCCCGCCCCCCTCACCTTCCCCCCAGTCCACCCCCCATTCCAATCTCCTCCAGGGCAAAGCCTTCCCCACAGACTGAGATCAACCTGGTGGACTCAGTCCAGGTAGGTCCAGTCCCCTCCTCCCAGGCCGAGCCAAGGGACCCTGCATAGGCCCCAGGTTTCAAACAGCCGACTCATGCAATGAGCACAGGACCCGGTGCCACTAACATGAGATACACATGTCAATGTCCCTTTCAGATATTAGAAAGAAAACACAAAGGAATACAGCGTCAGTCCCAAAGCTGTACTGCAATAGTTGGCAGAAACAAGATTCTCACCAGATCTGTCCAAACTAAGACCAGATCATGCATCACTTAGGAGAGTGGACATATACACTATATATATGACCCATGTACATTAGACCCGCACACATCTACAAATGCAGATGGAATGAGCAATTATCTAGACACATCCTCCCCATTCTCAAGTATTGATAGGAAGCACTGGCAACCATGTGGGGTCTGTTTTTAAGACATTTGCTTCCCCAGTTCTGTGGTCACTTGTATTGGACATCAGGCTCTGAAAAGTCATGCTGAAAAACACTGATAATGCCATTTTCCTAATTACAAGGAAGATCTAGGGTCTGTGTGCCAGGCAAAATGGATAGCCTAGATATAGTCACAGGGTTCTGAAGTCTTTAAGGCTAATGTATCTGTCTGAGCATCACAGACTCTCAGCGACTCACTGATGAAGGCACCATCGCAGCATGTGCCTTTAGGGTCACAAGCTCCGAAAGGTGTACTTCTATGGCCGTGCTTAAGTCAACTAGTAAATGCAATCTTGTCCAGTGCAGGGAAAGAAATCGCTGAACATTTGTGGGTTGCACTAAATCCCACTTGCTGGGATTATTATTATCCTTATAAGCCTTCTTGACCCCTTTCTACCCAGGTCAATGCCCAGACATGGCTTTCAGTGACCATCCAAAGTGCAAGCAAGCAGCTGTCCTTCATAAAAGATGAGCAACCCCTCACCCTCAAGAAAAGCTATTCTATTAACATTTTGACATAATCATCTGCATGCAGGAACAAGCAAGTGTGTATGTAGTGTGTAAATAAATATCTTAGAAATTCCACTCGACACCAATTGCTGTATTTTCTCTATTTTAGCAAGCGTCAGTCTGATGCATGGATTAGCTTCCGACAGGAGTCACACCAATCTGGGGTTTCAGATAGCATACAAAGCAAAGATTCTGAGGGCACATATCGGCTGAGAAGCATGCACAAAGTTTGCTAATGTCTAGTTTTCTCTTTTCAGGCCCTGGCAGATACTTTAATCTCCTCAGAGCTCTATGATGATGCAAATGAGCTCTTTTCTAAAATAAAAAAGGACAAGTCACAGTCAAATGGCATAACCTTTGGCATAGGCCCAGCAAAAGTTCCTATAACACTGACGGCGAATGTATCCTGGTCCGACAAATCTTCATTCATGAAAGAGTTAAGCAAGTATAATGAGAAGGTATTGGAACATAAAGTCTGCATCTTGCAGTATTCCATAATCTACACTGAACACGTAGTATGTTAATTGCATTAGAAAGTACAGTAGTAATTGAACCTTAATTTGCTTGTGTAATTGGAAGTGTCTGATCAGTGGTGATCATGTTTGTTTTTTATTATGCCTTTGCACACAGACTCATCATCACAAATGGAATAGAGCTACACTCGAAGACTAGAATGCCTATCATTCTGCACCCCCCACCCAATCTTTGCATGTTTACCTAGAACATATAGGAAAATACATAGAATGGCTGGATTAAAGAAAATCAGCCTGGCCCTCTAAATTTGACAGTCAAGGTTTCTAAAAGAAGACTTATGTTTTCAAATAGATAAGAAGCTTTGTATGCTCATCTATCTAGCAGACATTTGCCCCTCAGTACCTAACCCATGTGGGAGTTACTGTGAACATGACCTGGGTGGCGCAAAGAACAGAGGGGAATACATGAGAGAAGTCTTTTGTACCTTGGTATCCAATATGTGCTTGTCAAATCTAAGAATATTTTCTTCCATGTGTTGATGACTGTGTTTTCCTGAGCTACTAAAGGCTGACCTTTGTGTTCACCTCACATGCTTTTGTTGTTCTTTTGCCTCATTTGGATGCTGTTGGAAGAGATTCAGCTTCATGAGAGTGTCTACAAAGGTACAGACTGCACATTTTAAGATGAGGAGGCACAACATTGTGCTGGATGAAGGAATGCTGCAGTCACTGATGGAGCTCCCAGAGCAGTTCAACTATGGAATGTATGCCAAGTTCATCAATGACTACGGCACCCACTACATCACCTCTGGAACCATGGGTGGCATTTATGAATACGTTCTGGTGCTTGACAAACAGAAAATGAAAGATGGCCGTAAGTAGATCCAGAGCGACATGCACAGTGGGCATCACACACTCTGGGACATGTGTCTTTGTTTCATTTGTTGTTGCTGAGGTGCAATACCCCACCCCAAACCACTCAGGTGAGAAAGGATTTATGTCACAGTTCCAGGTGATGGTCCACTATTTTAGAGAATGACGGTGGTGGGACTTGAGACAACCGGTCAAATGGCATCTATAGTCAAGAAGCAGAGAAAAATGAAAGCCTGCATGCTTGTGCTTATATAGAACTCAGATACACTCCTGGATCCTGCCAAGGGAATAGTCCACCCACAGTGGGCAGGTCTTCCCTCCTCAGTTAATATAATCAAGATAATTCTTTGCAGATATAACCACAGGCTAACTTGATCTAGACAAACTCTTTTTTTCTTTCTTTCTTTTTTTTTTTATACTTTTGGTTTTTCTAGACAGGGTTTCTTTGTGTAACAGCTTTTATATACCAGGCTAGCCTTGAACTCACAGAGATTCACCTGCCTCTGTCTCTCAAGTGCTGGGATCAAAGGTGTACATCATCACGCCTGGCTTAGACAAACTTTTTTTTTGAATTAAATTTTTTTCATTTTTCGTAACAACCCCAGTTTCCCCTCCCTCCCCTTCTCCTGCCCCCTTTTCCCCCATCCCATCCTCTATCCACTCCTCAGAGAGGGTAAGGCCTCACTTGAGGAGTCAACAAAGTATAGCATACCAAGTTGAGGCAGGACCAAGCCCCTCCCCACTGCATCAAGGCTGAGCAAGGTATCCTACCACAGGGAATGGGCTCCAAAAAGTCAGTTCATGGACCCGGGATAAATCCTTGTTCCACTGCCAGCGGCTCCACAAACAGATCAAGCCACACAACTGTCACCCACTTCAGAGGGCCTAGTTCGGTCCCATGCAGGCTCCCTAGCTGTCAGTCCCAAAGTCTGAGCTCCCACTTGCTCAGTTCAGCTGTCTCTGTCGTTTTCCCCATTATGATCTTGACCCTCTCTCACTCATATGATCCCTCCTCTCTCTTTTCAACTCAACTTCAGGAGCTCAGCCCAGTGCTTGACTGTGGATTACTGCATCTGCTTCCATCAGTGACTGGATGTAGGTTCTATGATGACAATTAGGGTAGTCACTAATCTGATTACAGGGGAAGGCCAGTTCAGGTGCCTTCTCCACTATTGCTAGGAGTCTGAGACTTGACTGTGTCAAGTTAGCAGTTAAAACTAACCACCAGAGCATGGTTTACAGTGTCTTTACTGATTCTGACTCTAAAGTAGCATGTTCTCATTTCCAGCGAGGTGAGATTCATTAGAATAAGCACCACAGGAGGATTTCAACTCAAGACTGGCTTTATCTCTTAAACTACACTCTTCCTATAACCTCACATTACCTTTTCATAAATAATTTTGAGAGCTTTGTTATTTAAAATGTAAAAACTTGTTTTGACTATAAAGTTTTTGGGAAAGGAACCTCTTTGCAATTAGTCAGTGAAAACCTAAATTCATCCCAATTCCTCCCTCTCAGCCTCTCTCTTCCACCCCCACCCTTCTGTGGTAGGCTGGACTTTCATCCTTCACTAATGACACCAGTTTCTAGATGGTCTCCAGAGTCAGACTTGGGGGCCCATCTAAACTCTTCTCAGCAGTTGCCACCCAACAGATAAGTACTTCACAGATCCGATGACTTGAGTTTCTTATTTAACACTGTGAAAGATGAAGAATGGTGTTTAAACCCCTTTGTATGACACCAATAGTCTTCATGATCTCATTTAAGCCAGACAACAGTGGTTTTCAATGTGAGCTCAAAACCAGCTACATCACACCATCCAACAACTCATCAGAAAGGTGGATTCTCGAGCCCTTACCCCAAACCTAACTGATGGAAACTCTACTGGAGTGTACACTCAGAACGCTGTTTTCACATGCTCCCCGCATGATTCTGGTACTTTCTAGAGAGAACCGCTGACCTAATCCATGAATGATCCCAGATTGAAAGATTCATCCCTATTGTAAAACCAAGTTCAAATGCTCAGTTTTAAGATGTCAGGCTGTCTACTCCTCTTCCTCAACCAAATCATAGAAATGATGCACATTGTAGTATTAAAATAACTTTCAGCTATTACTAGTATTTCATCCCCATTAGATAACAACATTGTTGAAAGCAAGTACCATACCGCATGCTTTTCTGTCTTTTTTCTGCCTCTGCACAGGCCCAAGACAAAGTGAATGCGCAAAGCAAGACAGGAAGTGTTAACTCAGACTCTTGGCTAGTTCATTTTGAAATTTGTTCATCTGTGCATGTACTCTTTTCTTTTTTGTAATAATGTAAGTTATGCTTCTCAACATTTACTGCGCTTGTGCATGGGATATAATGGCGTCTTTACCCATTTTGCAAGATGTGGGTTGCAATGCAGTAAACAGCTCTCAAAATCAATGCATGGATTACAACATTTTTGGAAAACATCAATAACCACAAAACAGCACAGTAGACTTTAAGTACCAAAGGTAGGTCATTGCTTTGGGAAACCTTTTCCAGTTAGATAAAGAATGTATATATGTGTACTGTCACATTAAAATACAAAATAAGCAACATAAGGTCATTATAAAAAGAGCTTCAAAATCTGCTCAAGTGAGTCTTTTTTCAAGTCATTCAAAGAAAGGGAAGGGAGGGAGGAAAGAATCAACATCATTGAGCACTTAATAAATTGCTAGCACGACTGCTTATATTCTCATTTAATTTTGTGACAACACTTAGAGGATGGTGTTGGACAAATGTTAGACACAAGAACACCGAGGCTTATCTGGGAGGTGAATTACTTTGCCCAAGGCTGCAGAGAATCTGACCTCAGAGCCTTGGACCTGTAGTGCCTCTCTTGTGGTTTGGGCTCCTATCTTCAGTGTTGGATTACTAATGAGTTGCCTGCAGTATCTGGTGCCCCCTCCTCTTTAAAATAATGTAGGGCAAAAATGGGCTTCCAAAGTGGTTAATATTCAAAAGGAGCCCACCGACAAATTGTCCCGGGATAATTACCTCAGCTCTGTTTATAGAAAGCCATATGTCGATAATAGCACAATTTGCTATTTGTGAAGGGCTGATTTTCTATAAATCCAAAAAGTTAGTGTTGCTTTTCTATAAATATGGAAATGTGCTAATCATCACCTCATCTGCTGGAGACCGCTAATAAATCAGAATGTCATTTACATATTAACCTACAAAGAACAAAACCATCCCTACCTCTTTCCTTTGACAAACAGCAGCACTCACGCCCTTTCTCCTGTCTGATGTCTGGCTGGTTTGCTCTGTCGTCCCTCCCCATTCCCTTTCTTCCTAGGTATATATCTTTTTTTTCTATCTCTACTCTTCTTTGTCCCTGTCCTTTCTACCTTCTTGATCTCTATGACTTTTATTTATAGTCTATTAAGTGCACTTTCTATTAGACATCCTAGGTGGTCCACTCTCATGTTTCACATGGCTGACCTTAGCCTGGAAAGAGTTCAGTAAACACACTGGTTTGCACTGGGGACGCCTTTGTCCTTGGGTTTGCTTCAGAGGATGCACAAGGCTGTTTTTCTTCTAATATGTCCTTTAGATCAAATGCTTTTTTTCCGAAGACAGCATGGCACCATGCATTAAAAAAAAAATCAAGAGGAGACTGTACTTGGGAGAGGCAATGTAAGACTCCAGTGTGATCCTAAACCTTCCTCAAGCCTGCTCCTGGCAGCCTTCTACCCTCTGCTGGAATCATTATGGCTGTGGCCTAGAATTTAGGTATCTGGACATGGTTTTTTTTTTCCTTTCATTCCTTCTTTGGCACTCACCGTTTGTCCCTGGGCTGGGCTTTAACAGGGAGTGAGGAGCATGTTCTCCATTCTGGCCTGTCTGGAATGTCGTCAAGTTGCAGTTTTCCTAGGGTAGATGTCATTCTTCAGTGATCCTGTTCTGATGGTTTCTGTATGCTTTCTCTCTCCTCTGCATTAGTTCTCTCTTGTTCTGTAAGGCTAATCCCTCCAGCACTTCCTGACTGGACAAATATCAGCTCACCTTTGTAGGCTCCCTCCCACTCTGGCCTGCCTCTACAATTTCCTCAGTGTTTGTGTGTTCCTGTATTCACTCACATAGCCATATTTGCTGCATTTGTGTTATGTACCAGTTGAAAGAGACCACTATGATCCTCATTTCTGTAAATCCCAAATCCTTCTTCTTCCTGGTGAGGCCTGTTGGCTTCCTTCCAAAGTCCATGTGGCCATCTCACCTCCCGACTCTGTTGCTACCCATCTTGTGCAAACCACTGGCATCCCTTAGCTGCCTCCTGCAGGAGTGTGATGGGCTTTCATGTTTCTCTCTCATTTATTCTCTTCATCTCTGGTCATCGTCACTGCTCTATGGGATTCTATGTAGCTGGCTAACTTTAACCCAGGGTCTTCTTATAGGCTGTCCCCTCTGTCTCAACTATCCCTCCCTCTGAGGCTTTTCATAGCAGTGTTCCAATCATTCAGACCTCAATTTCAAAGCCAACATTTCTGAGAGGCCTCTCTTGACCAGGGAGGCAAGTCCCTCTTTTTATATGGCCCTATCTTAAATTTAGGAAATCACTGCTCACTCCCTAGTTGGCTTGTCTAATCAGCTTCTCTGTTGCTGTGACAAATGCCATGACCAATAGTAACTTGGGAAGAAAGGACTCACTTGACTTACACATCACAACCCATCACTGAGGGAAGCCAAGGCAGGAGCTGAAGCAGAGACCATGAGGACCACTGCTTACTGCTTTCTCAGCCATCCTTCTTATGTAGGCCAGGCCCATCTGCTCAGGATGGCACCACCCACAGTGGGCTGGACTGTCCATCATAATTAGCAATTAAGAAAATGTCCCACAGGATTACTTATCTTATGTAGGCAAGTCCTATACACTACCATATAGCTGTACTCGTTTGTTTATGCTCACTCGCCCTCTTTCTGAAATGTGAGTCTAGGTAGGTACTTCTGTTTTGTTCTTTTCTGCAGATATCTTTCCCAGCACAGTTCCTGGACGAGGGATTTAATAAGTGGCACTGAATCCATCTATCTATCTATCTATCTATCTATCTATCTATCTATCTATCTATCGTCTATCAATCATCTATCTATCCTACCTATCTACCTACCTACCTATCTACCTACCTACCTATCTAATCTTCCCCAGCACAGATTGATATGCTTGTTGAAATCTTCCCATATCAAGGTTATCCATGTAAGACATGAATGTGCCCTACCCAGCATGTCTAATAGAAACTGCACTAAATAGAATATATGTTCAGTTTATAGATCTTAAAGATAAGATACTGACAAAATTTCAAATTATGCTAAGGGCAATGTGTACAATAACATTAACAGGTTGTAGAAATATAGAATATTGGCACACATTGGAGGACACTCACTTAGCTTTGGGTGTCCTGAGATGGTCTCTCTGAGGAGGGAAAATGCAAGTCATGCTAAGAAGTAAAGACTAATGAAGACATCTGGATATTCTTGGCAGAATGGGCAGCTTTGAGAAAGACTCTGCAAGTAGAAGGAGTATAAAAGGCTTGAGAATGAAAGGAGGCATGTGTGCTTGAAGCCTTTGGGCAAAGGGAAGCATAACAGGAAAGGACTAAGGTTTTAAGAGGTGAGGGCTGGAAATAATAGCTAAGGTGCAGAGTGTATATTGCTCTTGCAGAAGACCTGAGTTCATTCCCCAGCATCCATGTTGGGCAGCTCAAAACATCCTCTAACTTCTGCCCAAAGGGGATCTGACACCCGTGGCTTCTGTGGGTACCTGTACTCATGCATTCATACTCCTACGTAGCCAGACACACATACGCATAATTAAAAATCAATAAATGAACCTTAAAAAGAAGTATAGAAAGGCCCCCAAAGACCCAACTGACCATAGTAAGAAGGACAGAGCATATCTGCAGTGGCATGGGGGGCCAACTGGGTGCAATGTGGTCTAGCCTATGTGGCTGCAGATTGTTTGGGTGCTTTGTAATCACAGATAAAAAGGAGTGAGGGTGGACTCAGGAGGACACACAGAGGCTCTTGCTGATGTCCAGGTAAGAGATAAAGAACCAAGGTAGAAGAACATGAGATTTGGGGCATGTGATGGCAAATCTTGATTGCATTATGACATGCTTAGGGCGTTCGTCTTCGATGGTGCTGCCAGAATTAACCACAGCTTCTCCTCTCACCTTGTGTGATCCTCTTCTGAATTCAGAGATGCCATCAACTCCCCAGCTTCCCGGAACAGACAGATAGGAAGTGCCTGACAGCTATATGTCACCATCTCAGGCAACTTTGTATGAGTTTTCTAATTCATCAGTGGTCCTGGGAAAGTAGAGGTGTTTCCTTAGTTCTAGTTAGTGAAGAAGACTCAAGGTATTCTGAGTTAAAATCCATATTTTCCCTTTCATGCCAGTTGCCTTTATTAGGCCTCCTTTCTCTGTCTCCCCATATACCACTGGTTACCTGTCCTGTAATCACAATCAATCTCACCTCCCCTGGCGGGTCACTTCTTCCATTGGTTAGGTCGCTTTCTGTTCTTTCTGTCAATCACTCCAGTGAAGCAGACACTTAGATGAGGAAAGGATCAAGGGTGGATGGATATCCCAAAAAAGACTTGAGGAATGAGGTGGCAGTGGTCTGCTTTAGACCCTTCTTTTTAGCCAATGTGGATAGGATTTGTGACATTTGTTTCAGCTTTGGTGACCTTGGTCCCTAAAATACAGCTTGAAGTAGAGAGTGTTTCTCATCAATTAAAGAGTTTAAGCTTTGTAAGGGAAACTCTATATGTAGTAGGAAGTTAAACTAATATACCAAAGGCCTCCCAAATTGACAGTTCTGTGGGTTTGGGGTATATTAGGAATGTGTTGCAAGGGACTGGAGGAATAGCTTAGAGGTTAAGAGCACTGAATGCTCTTCCAGAGATCCTGAGTTCAATTCCCAGCAAGCACATGGTGGCTCACAATCCATCTATCATAAGATCTGGTGCTGAAGAACAGCCTTTGTACACTGTGAAAATGCATTGCTTTCATTGTTAATAAAAAGCTGATTGGCCAGTAGCCAGGCAGGAATTATAGGCAGGACAACCAAACTAAGGACTGGAAAGAAGGAGGGCGGAGTCACGAGCAGAAGCAGGGAGAAGCAAGATGGACATGCTGTACTGAGAAAAGGTACCAAGCCATGTGGCAAAGTATAGATAAGAACTATGGGTTAATTTAAATGTAAGAGTTGACTACTAACAAGCCTGAACTATTGACTGAGCATTTATAATTAATATTAAGTTTCTGAGTGATTCCTGGAACAGACAGATAGGAAGTGCCTGACAGCTATATGTCACCATCTCAGGCAACTTTGTATGAGTTTTCTCATTCATTAAAGGTCCTGGGAAAGCAGAAGTGTTTCCTTAGTTCTAGTTAGTGAAGAAGACTCAAGGTATTCTGAGTTAAAATTCACATTTTGGGAAGCAGCTGCTGGCACAGGAAAACTGTGCCTACATATGGTGTCCAACGTGGAGCACAAACCCACAACCCTGGGATTAAGAGTCCCATGCTCCACCAACTGAGCAACCTGATGTCCTCTTCTGGCATGCAGGCATATACATAATAAATAAATCTTAAAAATATAAATAACTTTAATCGCAGCACTTGGGAGGCAGAGGCAGGTGGATCTCTGTGAGTTCCAGGCCAGCCTGGGCTACAGAGTGAGTTCCAGGAAAGGCTCCAAAGCTACACAGAGAAACCCTGTCTCAAAAAAACAAATCAATCAATCAATAAAATGGTTTGCCAGGATCTTCAAAAAAAATGATTGCTGTTAATGCTTTGCTGAGAATGAAGGCAGAGGCAGAAGCCTCCTGTGGTCCCATCAAAGCCAGCATGCTGTGTGGTAACATGGAATTCTTGTCCTCAGAGGACCGTTGCTTCTCACCCACAGTCTGCTGCTTAGAAGCAGCAATGTCACATCCCTGAACCTCAGTTTGCCAAAATATTATATTAATATTATCATAATTTTAAGAAGCTATTGTGTAGTTGAGTGTGGTGGTGCAGGTACTCAGGATACTGAGGCAAGAGGTTTGCTGGGTTTGGACTACATGGAGAGATTCCATCCCAGGAACAAGGGAGAGCGGGTGGCCAGTGTGAGAATTAACCAATATAATGGTTACAAAAACACTATGAGGAATAAAGGACCATCCAAACAGTAGCTACTGTGTGGCTTGTGATTTCAAGGGGGCTCAGTCAGGTCCTAAAGGCGTCTGAATTAAAACAAGAATTAAAAATTCTTTGCCTGTTGTGGTGCAAAGAATCCAAACATTGAAGTCAAACACCCAGGTGGGTTCTTGATTCTAGATGACTCTGACCAAAGTACTGGATTCTTTGCACCTCAGTTTCAAAGCCTAAAGGACGATAATAGTAAAGGTTTATTTAAGAATGATTTCATGTACATGGTAACACAGTAAACATTCAACAGATATTTTCCCCCTTTACTGCACTATATTAATACAATTATCTACATGAACAGTTAAAATCATGGGACTAGTTACTTATTAATTGCACAATTCTGGGTAGATTACTTAATGATTTGAAATCCAATTTCACCTGAAAGCTGGATATATAATCTTTTCCCTCATGGTTAAGAGAGGAGTAAGTGAACTTATTTGTAGAAAGCATTTAGTGTAGTGGTCAGACTACTAGGAAGCACTCGGGAAACTTTAATTGTTGAAGTCAGTTCTGGAAGGCAGCACTGTCAACTACTAGACCACCAGCTCCCCAGCTGAAGTCAGTTCTGCATCAGACTGTGGGGGTCATGTGTGTCTCCACTACTGATCAGCCCTGTGCTCCACATCAGTTAATGTCTTTGTACCCTAGTTTCCTCTTCTTCCAAATGAGACAGTAACAGAACACACTTCATGGATTGTTTTAAATGTGAAATGAAACAATCTATGTGAGTGCCTGGCCCAGAGCCTGACATATGGAAATTCAGAAGTGTTACCTATTTTTGTGCTATGAAATTTCTGTTTGTCTTGGTCTATTTTCTGGTTCTATAAAGAACACTTGATGAGGTTAACTTATATAGGAGACAGATTTAGGACTCATGGTTCTGAAGGTCAGATAGTCTAAACAGCTGGCATAGGTTAGACCTCACATTGCACCACCATTTTGCAGAATAACAAAAAGGCAAGTGGCCACGAGGAAGAGACAATCCAATGTTAGGAAGAGCGAACCGACCCACAGGACAAAGGCATTAATTCCTGCTGATGACACAGTCACTTATAAAAGCCCCTCCCCTCTCCTAACACTGTGACACTGAGGAGAGAATTTCAACATGAGAATTTTCAGGGGAGGAACTATATTCAGAGCATGGAAGTGCCATTATTACGATGTGCTATTATCCTCAGCCTTCCAATTTCTAAGTGCAATCTTAACTGTTCTCTCATCTGTAAAGTGGGGGTAATAAGAAGACCGATATCAAGGGGTTCTGCAGCTGGCCAGTACTGAAACATTGTTCAAACAGAAGGGAAATCATTACCATTGTGTCCTGCCTGCAGTGGCTGATGTTGCTGCTGTAGACCTGGAGCCCCAGCCATCATGCCTCCTCCCCCACCTGCCCATTTTTTTGATCAAGGTCATTCATTTCTGTCTCCAGAGCTTCATCCAGTTTTGGAGGGTCTGCTCTTCCCATTTGTCAAGGTCACTTTGGATGCTCATCACTATCTTTCAAAGTGCTAACAACTCTGCCTAAATCAGTGTGTGTTTTCCATCATCCCTGCCCCTGATGGATGCCAGAACACAGTGGCCCTGGAAAGGCCCTTCCAGCAACAGTGCAGTTCATCTAGCCCTTCATTGATCAGCCTTTTCCATCATGGTCCTTGGGCCAGCTGACCACCACTAACAGACAACGTAGAACAACCCACAAGGACAGAATTAATTATAGCTTCACTTGCTCTTCCTCCCGCCTTTCCACCTGCCTTATTCATTCATTCCTTTAGCTCTCCATTAAATAAACATTTGTTAAACACACTTAACACGGGAGGCACTGTCCAGATACCAACATGATTAATAAGTGTTCTCACTCATCAGGGGGCTCATAGAAGGTAGTGGGTTTTTCTTTGTTATAATCTCCTGATTATAGTCATGGATGATTTACTTTGTGGGTAGCCAAATGAGTTGCCACCCAAAGTGACTAATGATTTAGATTCCCATTCATAGTACTTAGAATCAACCAAAGTATTTGATTTAATAAAATATATTTACACGTAGTAACACCCAATATTTGTAAAGCAAATATATAATCACATCTGGTATTCAAATTAATCTTTGTAATAGTTTCATGAGGAATTGTGTTATTATTTCCTCTAATTTTTTAGAGAGAAGGCCAAGGCCCAAAGAGCTTAAGAAAACACTGTAACGTGACTCAGTGCTGATCTGAGGTCTTCTGAGTTAGAGTTTGTGTACCTTCCAATACGTATCCCTTTCTCATATGTTAGTACATTCTGCCATTCATTGTGACGTTATACACCACCACAGACATAACAGTAAGACCAACCAGCACCTACTGGCATTTGTTGGGAGTTTAACACTGAGCTAATAACTTAAAATTCACTATTTTGGTTGGTCAGTGGTGGCTCACACCTTTAAGCCTAGCACTTGGGAAGAAGCAGAGGCAGGCGAATCTCTGAGTTTGAGGCCAGCCTGGTCTACAGAGTGAGTTCCCAGATAGCCAGGCCTAGAGAGAAACCCTGTCTTGAAAAATAAAAAAAAACACTATTGCATTTAATGAGCAGACATTTCTGAAAAGGATAATAAAGTATATAATTTATAAAGGACTAAGGTCTAGCAACATCAAATATGTTTCCCAGTGTCAAGCATCTATCTCAAAGATATATATCTATGTGTCACTGGAATCAGGTGTCAATCTTGGAAACTGTATTTTTAAAATAATTTATTCTTCTCTGATACAATACATCCCAACCACAGCTTGTCACCCCTCTCCCAGATCCACTGCTCCTCTGTTTCCTTTAAGAAAAGAGCAGGCCTCCCAGGGATAGCAACTGAAACATGGTATAACAAGATGTGATAAGGCATAAATCCTCATATCAGTGCTGGACAAGGCAACTCAGTAGGAGGACAAAGGTCCCACAGGCAGGCAAAAGAACCAGACACGTCATCACTCCCAACTAACAATACGATAATGTCTCAGGATGTTGTAACCTCAGGGTTTTTCAAACCATAGACTATAGTCCATTAGTAGATTGTCAAAGCAATTCAGTAGATCATGACCAGCATTAACGTATGCCCAACACACTAAAATATGGCAGGATGCAGAATATGAGTGCATCACTCAAAATATAATTAACTACTGAAACTTCATTTAGCTGAATGTGTGGAAGTGGGACCACAGTGTAAAATGTATTTCTTACTTGTGATATCCTAATATAAAATATAAATTTATTACTTTTAGGGACAGTCAAAAGAGTATTAAAAATTATGTATTAATGTGGTATCCTCTGTTGATTATAAACATGTACCAAACCACTCTAAACAATGGGGAAAAATCACCAACAGATACAAGAAAGGCACCAGAAAGTATATTAGTTCCCGTTCTCCAAAGAAACAGAATCAATAATATATATTTACCTAGATGTTTGCACAAAATATATATAATTAATGAGATTTACTATAAGGAATAATCTCACAATTATGGAACATGAGCAATCCCAAATCTTTTGTTAGCAATCTGGAGGCCCAGAACAGCCACAAACATTGTCAATTTGCACTGAGCACCCACAATTTCTGGTACATAGAGATGCGGCATGCAGATCCCTGCCCTAGAGAAATGTGCTGTTAGCTGGAGGTACCTAATAACACCATTCTTGAATAGAAACAGACACAGGCAAAGCACAAAGGGGAGAGCAAGGCCTTTTTGCCCACCCTTTCCAGTTTTTGGCCTCTGAAGACATTCACACCTTCATGGAGTTGTGTGGGAGTGGCTGGAGCAGTAAGGAGGGACCAGTAGGATGGATGTTAGAAGGCCAGGGTCCAGGCTCACTCCATCGCTAGATTCTGTTGCAGAGGCCTTGTCGCTGCATCTGTGTTGTGTCAGGTAGAGTTATGATGACAGTAGCTAGGAAATGAAGTCAGTGTTGGACTTAAAAGCTAGCTGCAAGAGCCATGAAAAGATGAACACTGAGGGTCCCTGATGCTGGTAGTGATGGCTAGTATACGTGAGTGTGCTTTGGCCTTGCCCATAGTTCATTTGACCTCTATCCAGGTTGCTGTGCTGTACTGGGACACACATTCAACCCTGAGCATTCTTACATTCTCTTTGGGATTCTGTGCTCCCTCTCATCCCTTCCTCACCTGTCTGATGTTCGCTCATCTTTAGGTCTCTGCCTAGCTTCTATAGGATTTTCTAAGTAATCATTCTGTCTCCTTTTCTGGGCTGCGTGCCTGTCTTTAAAAGCTTCAACGGCCTTTGGACTTAGATATATGTGCCACTCTATTGCATGCACCTCTTTGCATATGCATCCTATTATTGGTAAATTTACAGAGTCCTGCCTGAGGATGGAGGCTGAACCCCAGCACAGGGTCAGAATCCTATACTTGACGTACATTCTCTGTAGCTTTCCTTACACTCTGCAAAGGCAGGTGTTTTACTAAAGGATCTCAGGTCCACTGGATAGTGAGGAGGGTGAGATAGACAGAAACTTGATTGTGAAGAGTTCTATATTCATGGCTAAGCAGTCTGGATGGCTCAGCAGGTCTTTTGCTGTGCCCGCTAACTAACCAGTCACCCTGAACAGACAGTCACTGGATTCTAACAAGCTCCAGGCTTTATCCCCAGTTACCATGACAACCAGACTTCACGGTGATGGATGGTATTGATTGACTGACAGACTCCTGGTGTCTTGGCTCTGTCCCCATTCCCCTTAAATCATTTGCATACACATGGAACTGAGAGACACTCAGTACTATCCTTCTGACTTTGCCCTGATTTTGAATTTCCACTTCTAATATCATTGAAAATAGCTTCATACTTAAAGGAGAAAATCTGAGATGTATGATAATTCTTCTCACTCTTAGCTTTGCAGGCAGTATAGCATGGCATAGAGAGCAGAGGCTTTGGGTACCCTGGTCTATCCTCCTTGGATATTTACTTACCTGTAATCTGGGTTTGCTTGTACTGCCTGCCCTCACCCATGTCCTAGCAGATTATACTACTTAAGTGTTGATGAAGAGAACCTGTTGTTATCACGAATTCACCTGCCTACTCCAGTTTCACATCTTCCACATTGAGAATCAGGAACCCAGAGGCTCCATGTAGCTTGCAGCTTTTCCCCAAACAGCATAAGTGGCAGTATTCGGCCTTTACTAACATCTCTGTGAGCAGTTAACATAGCATGGATTAATACATTGAACCCTCATCAAAGCCCCATGAAGGGACTGTACCAAAGTCACCTTCTAGGTAGACAAACTGAAGCACAGTGAGGTCAAACAATTGTCCAGACAGATCCTGGTCAGAGATGGATTCCAGCTCTTGTAGTCTCCACTTTTAGAGCCTGGCCTCCAATATGCTGCTCCTTGTCATGGCCAATGTCATTGTGCAAAATCAGAGAACCTGAGGCAGTTCTCATCAGGCAGGCAGAAGTCTGGGCTGCAGCCTTAATATTGCCATTGGGAGTACACTACATGGCCATCATTCTCTGAGTTTCCTTGAGTGATGAGGACATAACTGGAAGGCAGCCCTTGCAGGGCTCTTTGGGGGGCCACCATTGATCCCAGTGACATGTGATGAGTGTTTCTTTGCACAGCACCACTGGCAGTGATGGCATAGGCACTTGTGGATTTGGGTCAACATGTCTAGCTTTCAAAGACCTGATTCTTGAGTGCGCTAGTCATGGAACCTGGGGCGAGCAAGCCAACAATAATAGCCAAGGCACAATGAGTACTTCATTGTGCTGGACCCTGTTTTCAGGCACTGACTAATAGAAACTACTATTCCCATTTTAAAAACAGGGGAACTGAGGCACAAAGAGGTTAAAAAATTAGAGTCACACTACCAGCTAATGGCTCCAGACTTTACACTCTCAGCCAGCAGACTCACCCTTTTCTAGTAAGCTCATAATATGGTCAAATCCTCCATGCTCAGAAGATGGTTGGAAGGAGATGATGAGTTAAAGCAGATGAAAACACTTCATAAAACACCAAGACTTAACCATGATTATTACAAAGCTCTGATCCATATCTTCCTTTAAAAGAATACATACAAATGACTCCCCCCAAACACACACAACTCCCCAAATGTTTTACCATCTAGGAATGATAGGACCAGCGGGTACCTGAGCACTCCTGGGGGCTTGGAACATGCCATGCTCTGTGCTGGACCTTGCTTAACCAAATGGTGATTTTCAGTCTAATAGAAAAGAAAACAGGCCAAGGAAGAAAAACTTCCTAGGGTGTGCTAAATACAGTCCTGGAGGGAAACACAGAGGTATTGTAGAGATCCCTAGGGAATGGAGGAAGGATACCTGGAGAAAATCCCAAAAGGCTTAATGAAAGGGACAAAGGGCTTTCTGGCCACAAGAACTAACACATGCAAAGGCACACGACACTCACATTTGCCAGCTGATTGGCAAAAAAAAAAAAAAAAAAAAAAAAATGAGTTTAAACAGACTAGTGGAGTATGGAGAGAGAAAGAGCAGGTTAGTTAACCAACATCTCAGCCAGTCCATCCACAAACTAACCAATGATCTTTCCCACTGCGATGGCCGAAACAGTCACAAAGTTCCCTTGGGAGAGACTATTTTTGCAGGCAACCAGTGCAGCAAAGCACACAGCGGCGAGATCACAGTCTCCTGAGTGGTATTTGTTTGCTGCGAAGAGATAAATAATACATTACACCTATCTGTTTTCCACTTGATGCCTTTAATCTGAGAAATGACAGAGATTGTCTGTGTTCAGGTACCTCAGAAGTCAAGCTGCCTGCTTCTCCCTCGGAGCCCTGCTGATCCTTCAGTACTCACACGAAGCGTGAGGACTGCCCTCACTCCTGTACCACAGCCATGCCCAACAGGAAAGCAGAGAGTTGGCATGGTGGCCAGAGCCATATTGTTTGAGGCCCTGGGCTACCAAGCAGACATCAAAGCTGTCCTTCTTGGCACCAGACTAGAGAGAGATGAAACCCCTGGAGGCAGTTAGTTTCCTTCCATGTCTTTTTCACTCTAGAGTTTAGGTCAGCCTTTCTGAGTACTGTCTTGTTGTGGGAACATGAACCCTCATGTGTCCTCCCTCTGCTCTCTGCAGCCTACGTTCTTGCTGGGTACTGCCTGTTCCGCTTACATCCAGCATCCTCCTTTTGAAGGAAGCCTGTTCAGACCTCCTGCACTGTATCAGAGCCCTCTTCTATGCATGCGTGCGTGTGTGTGTGCGTGCGTGCGTGCGTGCGTGCGTGTGTGTGTGTGTGTGTGTGTGTGTGTGTGTGTCTCCTTCCTGTTTCATGAAATGATTGCATCCATGATAAAGACCATGATCAAAATCAACATGGCTTACACTTCTACATCAGTCCATAGGAAAGGAAGTCAGGGTAGGAACCTGGAGGCAGGAACTGAAGTGGAGCATGTGGAGGGATACTACTTACTGGCTTGTTCACCATTGCTTACTCAGATTGCTTATACAACCCAGGAACACCTTCCCTAGGGTGGCACACCCAGAGTAGGCTGGGCCCTCCCCCATTAACCATTAATCAAGAAGACATTCTACAGACTTGCCTACAGGCCAATCTGATGGAGGCATCTTCTCAACCGAGGTCCCTCTTCCTGGGCCAGGCAGTGACACACACCTTTAATCCCAGCACTCAGAGGCAGAGTCTGGTGGGTCTCTGTGAGTCTGAGGACACCCTGGTCTACACAGAGACTTCCAGGACAGTTAAGACTACACAGTGAGACCCTGTCTCAAAAATTACTTACTTAGTTACTCACTTAATTTTAAAATTAAAAAAGAGGTTCCCTCTTCATAGATGACCCTAGCTTGTGTCAAATTGACAATAAAACAAAACTAATACTAATTAGCATGCAGTATCAGTGAGGTGTGGGTTTGATTGAGAGACCCACCCTCAAAGACAGACCCAGGAAGACTCCCTAAATTTCTTGGCATCAACTTTGGGTCTCTATACACATGAACACACACACGACAAAAACTTTTATCGTTTTAAGACCCCTGAGGACACCCACCCCCTTAGCACTGTAAGCATATAGTGCAGTGTTATTAATTAACTAGAGGAGCAGTGTTGTACAGAGAGCTCATAACTGAGATTTCATGTCTATTGATTAGCAACTCTCTCTTCCTTTCCTCGTCCTCTCAGACCTGGCAACCGTTAGGATCTACTTTACTTCAATGGGTTGCACTACTTTAGATACCTCATGTAAAGGGAAGCCCTGTAGTCTCTGTCCTTCTGAGCCTGGCTTCCTTCATGTGGCATAATGTCCTCGAGGGTCATCTGTTGTCATAAGTTGCAGGATTTCTGTCCTCTTTAAGGAATTTCAATGGCTAGGTAGTGTTTACAGAAGGAATGTGTTTTATCAGGTTCTGGTTTTTCTCTAGCCTGGGAGGGGAGCCTGAGATTACTCCATCTTTATTTTTCTGTTTTTCACTTTCATCTGGCTTCATCACCCTGATAACCTGGGAGTAGTCCGGAACTTCAGGCCTTGTCTGCTCAGCTTCCCATATTCCTCGAGGTACCTGTGTGGTTGGTATTTTGTCCCCAGGGTAGAATGTTACAACTTTCCCAAATGAGTCTCATTTTTTCTCAGACTGTGAATCCAGTCTCCTGAGGAATTTCTGAATCCTGATTAGCAACCAGAATTACCCCCTTGATTTCCCAATTCTTACTCTGAGTAGATGTGATGAGGTTGACGGTTGTATCCATATCCAAGGCATTGGTAGAGGCTCTGACTGAAACCGTATGTACCACAGCTCACTGGAGTGAGCTACCAGACATCTTCTGTGGAATCATAGTGTTCCACTTGTCCCAGATTCACCACCTGAGAATCATCTGAGACCCTTGCTTAAAATCCAGATTTCTGACTTCTCAGAAATACAGACTCAGAATGAAAGGAAGTGGGGCCTAGGAGTCTACGTTTAATCCAGAGTCGGATGTGGTGACATGAACTCCAGAGTTAAGAATTCAAAAGCTTCAAGCAAGTCTAGTTTGATCTGACCAAAGTCAAAGGCGTACTGTGGAACATGGGTGGTTGGGATAGGTCTAGAAGACAGGCAGGGTGTTCTATAGATCAGGCCACCCGCCTAGGCCACACTTCTCCACAGCAGTTCCAGCTCCTACTCTGTTCTCGCCACTGTGCCTCTTGGTCTGTTTACATCCGTCCCTCTGGATCTGTGTCCTGGCCTCCAACATTAGTTTCAGATCCTGCCTTTGGAGGCAGGTTTGAGCTCCTCTACCTGACCCAGCTCCTTGTCCTTGGTGTCTCAGCAGGCTGTGTGTGGCTACCTGTTTGTAGCATCTCTCAGACCTTTTGCTAAGACCCTGCTCACCAGCTCTACTGTATTCCAACCAGCAACTCTCCAATACAGATTTGTCTTCAGCTGGTCCTTGCTTCACGAACCCTGCTAGCCTTATAAGGGCAAGGCTTTAATTAATCAGATTCACATCCAACCCACAGGAGTTTTAACTCAAGATGGCTACATTAGCAGCACATGATGTGCCCGGATGGTACACAGCAGGTGCCTACTAAATGTTTCTCTCAGAGAACAAGATGCTTAAGTCTGACTCGATGACTGGGGATAGTGAAAAGGCTGCAGGCTTCAGAGCCAGACAGAGAGTCACGTGACTCTCAGCGTCCCTGCCTTCAGCTGCATGGCCTTAGGTGAGCTAATTAACCTTTATGAACCATAAGCATCTTGACTATAAATTAGAGCTGTGGACTGGGTGTCTGAAGGCTCGTTAGCTCTCGGACTCTGTGATTCTCAGTGTCACAGTCCTCCCCTTCCTGTCTGGTACCCTACTTGGAGGTCCTCAGAAGGCAAAGCCACTGCAGTCAAGTCTCACAGCTCAAATCCGGCTAGAATTCTCTTCTCCCCACACTTCATGGCACCGTGTCTGCAGATCCTCCAGGAGCACAATCACTCCACAGCACTTTCTGGCCCGATTCGTCAGGCCATGCTATCATTAATGCGGCAGCACTCTGCCATTCACTCAAGTAATCACTCTGGCTGCTGGCTGTGAATTCTTTTCATCCACTTTTGTTTATCACTGTTGAAGCATTTTTTAATCAAAACAATTAAATATGCTAAATCTTCCTCAATTAGTTATGCATTAAAAATTAAAAGTGCTTCAATGGAAAGAGCAGAAGAAGCCCTTTACTTGGTACTAAGTGGGTCGCTCAGAGCATCTCTTCCTCCAGGCACTCCCTTCCAGCTCCGGAGGTGTGCAGGAACTGATATTTATCGTGTCATGGAGTGCTTCAGCTGATGCATACTTAGAGGAGAACAATCCCTTCTTTCCATAAATGAGAAACCGAGGCCAGCGAGATCATGGCCCTTTGCAGAGTTCACAGAGTGTGGCAATGACCGGGGTTTGAAGTTGGAAGCTTTCTTCTGTTCCCTTCCCCAAGGATTGGGACATTCACTTAATCACTTATGTCTTTCATCTATCAGTCATCACTTCTGAAAAAAATGACTGGACTCCTGCATACAAAGAACAGTGACAAAAGAAGAGACTGAGGAGTTTTCTGTTCCTAAAACACTTCCTGAAGTAAATGCTGTTTGAACAGGAGCGTGGGTAGACTTCAGAAAGGGTGTGGTGGTGGGGGAAGAAGGCACTTTTATGGAGGGCTATCCTGTGCAAAATGGGGTGAAGACCAGGGCTGAAGGGGGATGCATGCACTGGAACCATTGCTTCACGGAGACTCAGAGGAGAATCTCAAAGGAAAAAGAGTGAGAGTCTAGAGCAACTCGCACGCACCATGCCGCGCCCGACTCTCATTTCTTCAGGTGCTTTGACCGCCCTCCCACAGGAGAGAAAAGTGAAGATGTCAAGCCAGCCCTCTCTGCCTCTAAAGTCAGAGTAAGCTTTCCCTAGCCTGAGCTGCTTGCACCACGGCAGCTGTCATTTCAAACCTGAGTGCTTTCCTGTCTTCCCACTGCAGGTATTACCGCGGAAGATGTCCAAAACTGCATCGGAGGCAGCCTGGGCCTGGAGTTTGGGGATACTTTAATCGTTGAAGGAAGTTTATCAGGATTTAAGTGCGAGAAGTCTGGAGATGCTAACAGGGGCAAGTGCTTATCAGTGGGTCTCCCCCAAAGAGAAGCCAGCCTTTCCTTGGGACACTCAATCCCTGCAAATGATTCTCTCCCCCACCTGATTCCATTTCTCTTGGTAGTCTTACTACAAGTACTAAGTAACCCCAAGCCATGATCAGTGTATAATATGTCTGTTTTGGGTCCACCTTCTTACAGTAAAGCCATCTCAAAAATACTCAACAGTTTAAGGGTCCTTGCCATATTTCAAGGGTTAGACAAAGACCCCAGCAAGGAATGGGGTGAAAAGGGATGTGTAGATAGGATCTGTTATCATCTCATCAGGTAATGGTGCAGAGGGAGTAGGCAAGTCTCTCATGAGAAAGGGTTATGACTCCCAAGTCCAAGCTCAAGGAATGATGATCAGTGAAAGAATGGATAGTCAGCATTTCTTGAGCACATCACTGTGGGTGTTTATACATTTATTCATTCACTCACCTGTCAAATACAAACCAAGTTCTTTTGAGGTAAGGGACAGAGAACTAAAGGAGTATGAAATCAGCTTATAATGTAGTAGGTGAAATACATACTAAATAGGCTTAAGTTATAACCATTGCTTAGGTTATTTATGCCTTGAGTCTTAAGCCAAATTACCCTATATCTGATGATGCCTCAGCCTCTGTACCTGACCTAGCAAACACTTTGTAATTTTCTTCCCTGATTAGCCCATCTGCCTGTTTCCTTCTCAGTGTCTGCGCTGAGTACTGCAGTGACATTTGTCATAGAGTCTGCAATATTTGATAGGGAGAGAGGGTAAGAGCAAAGGAGAGAGGAGAGGGAGAGACGGGGAGAGAGATGGAGAGATGGCAGGGGAGAGAATTCAAGAACAAGAAGGCACTGGGTAAACTTCTGACCTATGAATGAATAAGTGCATGAAGAACCATGGACCTCCCCAGCCATTTATCATCCATGTTGAGTTGGGTTGGCCTCTCCGTGTCTGCTCCACTCAGAGGATGTGCAGTTTCTATCTATCCCATCCTGCAGTTCATCAGGTACAGTAGAAGGATAGGCCTAGCTCTAAGGACAGCAGATGAACACTAGTAAAAATTTTATCAGTAGAACTTACCACCCAGTCCTTTGGTTTGGGGAGAGGGAAGCTAACACTGCCTTTCTCTTGACAGAAATACAGAAGAAGAGCTTGGCAGTGGAGGAGATCATTTCTCGGGTGCGAGGTGGCAGTCCTGACTGGGGCAGTGGCTTGACACAAAATAGAAGTACCATTACATACCGGTCCTGGGGGAGATCATTAAAGTATAACCCTGTTGTTATCGATTTTGAGGTAAGTCTTTTCGCAGTTGAAGAAACCCTACGTCTATAAGGAATGAAAGTGAAGCCGACCAGATCATTTCATATTTCTTATTATGAGCCCATCAAAGAACAAGATTAAATGTAACGGCACACTGAACTGGTGCCCTTTCCCAAATCTGCCTGGAGGGAAGATGTGACATTAGACCAGACCCACAGGCCAGCTGGGGTCAGAAACTTACTGTCTGTTCAGGGTTCAGGTGACCACTGCTAGCCCAGAAGCTCTGCAGGGTTAGACATGAAACACCAACTCGCATTTTTGCACAAACTAATTTAGAAATCACATCTGGTACATTAGGAGGTTATAAATTTTATTTAAAAATGGTACTTTATGAATAGCAATAGAACTTACATGTTAAGTAACACTACAATAGAGTCATTGGATGTAGTTTTAAACATGAGAGAAAACTTCAAGTTGTAGCACTTCTGAGCCAGAACAAATCTGAAAATAAATCACTTTTTATAAGTATGTCAATGTGACAAATTTAATTCCTGTTGTGCTCCTCCTGGTCAATGGAATGCAAACAAACAATTGACTCTCACAACTGCTCCCTGAAAGGAGGAACGCATGGTGGATCCTACTGCCACACAAGAACGGCTCTTGTTGCTTCAATACATGGGGAGTTGAATCCATACATCCACCATGAAAACTAGATAAAACAGCTTTATATTCCTTTTCAATACCCATATGTCCTTTCTCATCACCTAGTGTTATCTTCTCTTGATTTCCTTTCTCAGTATTTGTACTTACCCACCCTCACAGCTGTTTACATATACATGAACTACATTAATGGCTAGGGTCTGCAGATGGGGGAGAACATGCTTTTTGGGAGGGGCCACCTCTCTTGATATTATGATTTCCACATACATCCATCTCCCTGGAAATTTAATCTTTTTAACAGCTGAATGATATTCTGTTGTTCAGAGTACCATGCTTTCATTAAAGGGGCAGTCAATAAATATTGAACAGATTAGAAATCAGTCTGAAAAAAGACTACAGGAATTGCTTAAATTGCAAAATAGCTGCCAGATAGTGTCTGTGTGCCAGTGTCTAGATTTCAGGCTCATGAACTATGTTCAGTTCTCTTGCCTCTGCCCTAGCACCTTCCTTAAAACACTGATTCTTAGATGGTGGTGGTGCACGCCTTTAATCCTAGCGCTCAGGAGGTAGAGGCAGGTGGATTTCTGAGTTTGAGACCAGCCTGGTCTACAGAGCAAGTTCCAGGACAGCCGAGGCTAGACAAAGAAACTATGCCTAGGGGTTTTGTTGCCCAGGGGCAATATGGCCATGTACCAGGTCAGTACCAGGCAATGTGACAGGGTTGGTGCTCTGGGGACTTCGAAGAAGAAACCAGGGACCCTGCTAAACAGCCTACAGGGTACACACCAGCCCCCCAGCTAAAGGTCCTCTGGCCTGACATGTCAACAAAGTTAAAAGATCTGGCTTTGTCCCTGACCTTACAAACTGGATTACATTAGCTGTCAGGACAGTCCTTTAAAAACAGCTGTTATTTCAAACTTTTAAGAAAAGTATTCTTGTTATCCCAACTATTATCTCCCTGTTTATGTCCATTTTTCTACATGTGTTTAAGCTTATAGATATTATGTCTGTAAACCAATAGATATTTCTAAGACATCACAACAGTTAAACCTAAAACTCTATTTTAACACCCCACTTTCTACAAACATAAAAGGTCAGATGGATTAACCTTGATTTCGTTTCTTCTCCAATAAGTAAGGGGCCACTTTCACGCACCTGTAATTCACATAGGGTCTGAAAATTGCTATCATCAAGCTATTAGTGATTTGAACAAAAACTGTAAAATTGACATCAGGGGAATATATATGAACTTTGAGGGGAAGGCAGGGTCACAGTTTGAAGATGGAAACTCTCTTTGGAGAAAAGAACCCGGGGTTTGGGAGGGAGCAAAGAGGAGTAGTTTGGATCATGGCTCATCCACCCTTTCCAGCTGTAGCCTTGGTCTATTCCTTCACTTTCAGCCCCTCCCCATTCCATGAATAATATAACAAAGAATGCTAGACTATAAAGTCACAGAGGGGGATACTCAGGGAATCTTAGATGAGGAAACAGATCCACAGAACTAATGGACGAGCATAAAAGCCTGTAGTAAGCAAATGACAGCCATGTCCCATTAACTCTTAAATATCCATGTCTTCACAACTTCCCCTACCCCCTGAGACATGTATATCAGTACACTAAATCATGGGAAGGTTTTTATTGTAGTGAAATAGAGCTAGTTTTATGCTTGAAAAGGAGAGTGGAGAGAGGCAGAGAAGGAGATAGACAGACAGACAGATAGATAGATAGATAGATAGAACACAGATTAAACATATCAATTAGGAATTATTTGAGACCCATAGTAGAAATGGTGTCAGCAGTAACTATTTATTCATAGCAGATACTTAGATGGAGTGAATCCATGGGTCATTGTTTTCTTCTATATTATATACATTGTGTTATGTATTAATTTATGTTATGTTGCTTCATTACTTGCCTCTCTGATTCTGTTCACTTATCTATAAAATGGGATAGGACCATTGCCAGTAAATTTTGAGCTCTAAAATTCTAATATCTTTCTTTTTTATCCCTTTCTCTCCCTAAAATCCACCAGTCCTCCCCAGGAACATTTCCTGAGAGTTATGAGAGGGAGGGACTTGAGTTTAGTCTGCTTTAAGGTTAAGGGGAAGCTGTCCTGTGGACTGGCCTGACCTGGAACCAAAAGTCATCTTTAATCAAGACCCTGGGCAGCCCATTCCATACTTATGTCCTAACAGCGGGCCTAATTTCCTAATATGCCAGTAAGTGATTATCTCTTGGCTAGGGCTCCAGCCAATCCTTGCTTCCCCTGTCTGAAGGCCTCTGCAATGGCCTCTGACCACTCACCAAGGTCTGTTTGCCATGAGTCTTTCTGTCCACATTTCCAGGAACCCATCAAAGTTCTGTGAAGTGCCTGCCCTTGACTTCTGGCTGACCCAGGGTAGCTCTATCTAACCTGGCAAACTGCCTCTCTTGTTGGGGCCTCGGGCTCCTCCCTTATAAAATTAGAGTCCCACAGAAAACTTTCACTGTAGGTTTCCTCCAAATACGTAGCATTGCAAGGGTGCTAAAGATAGCCAGAGTAATACAACTAGAAGAGCATAGTCTCTCTCTCTCTCTCTCTCTCTCTCTCTCTCTCTCTCTCTCTCTCTCTCTCTCTTTCTGGTGTATGTGTGTGTGTGTGTGTGTGTGTGTGCGTGTGTTGCACTCATACCTGAAAATGCATTTGGAGGTCAACAGTCAATGCCAAGTGTCTTCCTCTGTTGCTCACAAGGCTTGGATCTTGGTGATGACTGGCCAGCGAATCCCCAGGATAACCCAGTGTGGAGGTTACATATAGCACCTGGCTGCTGTGCCTAGTTTTTTACATAGGTGCTAGGGGGTTCTAACTCAGGTTTTCAAGTTCACACAGCAAACAGTTCAGCCACTTCTCCCCAGCATTGTCCCTTTTCTTGCTAACACTGTTTTCTAATGAGAATGGCATGTTGTTGTGTATTATTCTCTCTCTTACACTGTTACCTTACACTCACTCCTTTGTGTCGTGAGGAAAACAGGCACCATTCCCAGGTTTAGAGGGAAAATGGAACCTCTCAGCCACACAGCTAGACAGCAAGCAGCATTCACTTCACTTTTCTAGGTGACAAGGCCTTGCCACATGTCATCTTTGTGGGAGCCCACAGAGGTTTCCTAGTGAGATCTGAGCTTGCTTTACACAGCAGGTCTGCATAAGGGGATGGATTAACCAAGTGTGAGGTTACAAGGTATTTGAAAGGGTCTGCACTTGGCTGTGCTGGTGGGAGGTCTTTTGTTCCACCCCTTGGCATTCCTATAAATAGCCCTTTAGAAAAGATAGAAGGGGCCAGTGGGTTTTGACCCAGGCCCTCCCAAGGCTATCCTGTGTTTCTATCTCTCTTTCCCTCTATATTTCTATCTAAATACTTCTCACTTCTCCCTACTCAAGAGTACCTTAGGGAAAAGTGGGATCATGACTCCCACACATCTTCCTGGATCTTCACAGTAAAACCAGGAGGTGAGGTGATGACTCTCATTTTCAGATGAAGAAGGGAGGGTCATTTGACAAAGATCCCACAGTGAGAAGCAGGAAAATGGCAGACCTCTTATCACTTCTCAGCCTGAGGCAGTTTTGTGTGTAGGGCATTTAGTAATGACATGGTTTGATTTTCAGGACAAGGGTGTTGCTGGCGTCTAGTGTGCAGAGTCCAGTGATGCTGCTAAACAGCCTGGCATACACAGTACCACATGCTTCTGTCAGCACATTCTTCATTCCGGTCAACACTATGGAGGCTGGGAAAGCCTGCTTACCTCACATCCACCCACATACCACTGCCCTTGCATCATTAAGGGATCTGCTTCCAAAGGCAACAAAACTCCTTTTACCAATGCCTGTGTTCAAGAGTGATAGACAGAACCAGAAGAAAAAAAAATACCTGAATACATAGACTTCAACCTATTACATGGTTTTGGCTTCCCAAAGTTCTGGAGGCAACAAGTGAGTTGGCCAGGGTGGCTTCTAGGTGCTCTTCTTCCTCTGGAGTATGGAGAGCATTCGTTTCAGAGATATTTGTATCTGTGTTCAGAATGGTTCTTGCACTTAAATGCTCATGTAATTCTGAGCTAGTTACACGCACACTTTGAGTTCCTGATCAATGACATGGTATGCTTAGTGCAATTCACAGAATGGCTGTGAGGACTGACCTCTGCAGCAGGACTTCCAGAAGCCTCACAGCTGGCCCTTGAGTTCTGAGAAGGTGAGCAGAGCCAAAGAGAAACCCCGAGTTCTTCTTGTACCTGCAGATGCAGCCCATCCACCAGCTGCTGCGGCACACAAACCTGGGGCCTCTGGAGACCAAACGGCAGAACCTGCACCGGGCCTTGGACCAGTACCTGATGGAATTCAATGCCTGCCGCTGTGGGCCCTGCTTCAACAATGGGGAGCCCATACTCCAGGGTACCAGCTGCAAGTGCCAGTGCAGCGCGGGTCGGCAAGGCCTTGCCTGTGAGCAGATGGCGACGGAGGGTAAGACCCATGCCTTCCACTCTGCTCCAGCCTGGCCTGGGTCTGAGGGGCGTGTGTAGAAGGAACCTTTGGGATATCAGCCTCTTTTTCCTAGGTCCTCTCATTGATTACCTTAAGAATCCACAGCCTAGAGTTTTATAGTTCATGTCCCATGTTTAAGCCTTTTTCCATTCTCTCCCTGATATCAAGACTTCTCTTTGGTCCAGGTTTGCTAGTGGGGGCACCAGGAAGATTGTATCTGGAGCTTCCAGGCAGGATGTGTCCCATGCTTCTCTTGGCTTCTAGTGGTTGTCAGCAAGTCTTGGAGTTGCTTAGTTTGTAGACACATGCCTCCACTCTCTGCCTCCATAGTCATACGACTTTCTTCCCCCCTTTCTCTTGGCTTTTCTCTCGGTAAGAATACAGGTCATTGGAGTAGGCCCCAGCCTCATTCAGGTGGCTTTATCTCAATGTGTTTTCACAGCAAAGACCAAATTTTCAAGTGCGGTTCTGTTCACTGGTAATGGAAGCTGGGAGTTGAATGTGTCTTTTGGAGGGATGCAATGGGTGTCATTATATAAGGAATTACTGCTAGATACAAAGTTGGAGCAAATAAGGTCCAAAAGTATGTAGCTTTGACATAAACCAACTCATTAACCAGCACTATAGAAGAAATTTATCAACAGGAGTAAACACTCATTCCCTTTAGGATGAAGTAGGGGGACTCTGGACATGAATCCCAGATAGTTCATAAACTAACCCTAGGACACTGGTGAAACACCTCTTTCTGGGGGCTCAACAGCTTCCATCTAAATTTCTTTTGAATTCCAATCTCTCTCTCCCTCTGACTGGGGAGAGGAATCCAGGGCTTTATGCATACTGGGCAAGTGCCCTATGGCAGATTTATACTCTAGCTTTCTTTTCACTTTTAATCTTGAGACAGGAACTCACTAAGTTGCCCAGGCTGGCCTTGAACCTGTGACCTCTCATGTCAGCTTCTCAAAAAGATGGGATTACAGGCCTATGCTGCCAGGCCTGGCAAGCTCTAACAGTATCAACGCATATCCCAATACCTAAGTTTTCAGCTTACCAGACATACAAAGCTACTTTCATATGATGCACAGAATGAAGGCAGAGAACATATACCTCAGTTTCATTTGGCTATTGTACAGAAGAACACATACACAGAACAGAGGAAGTCTGGATGGATAAATCAAAAGGTAGTGTGTCCATAACAACCCCAGACAGCACTTTCCTTAGTGGTCAGGGGTTACCCCTAGCTGATCTGGTTTTAAGGTGAGATAATAGTGGGTTATCATCCCCTCATTGAGAGAGAATCTCCAGGTGGGAGTGCAGCTCAGGTCAAACATGCCTTTGAATCAAGCATCACTGATTCTCATGGAAGCACACGTTATAAAATGAAATTATAGCTGTATGCTCCTCACACGCCATGTTGAAGATTAGACCAGCTAAAACACATGGCTGATTCCATGCTAGCAAGCAGAAGAAAGAGGCTGTTGCATATCAGATGCTCTATGGACAGAGCATACCTGGGGTGGCCCCTTCTCTGGATTCTTCCACTGCTCAAAAACAGTTTAGGTCTCTGTCTCTTCTCCAGAGGAGGGATTCTGAGAGGACAGACCCAGGAGAGTGAGGGAAAGCCTAAAGTTGAGAAATGTGGGTACAGAGAATAAAAACTACCACCACCAACTACCAGCTCCAAGGCTGTGGCACTGTCTGCTCCTGGGAGTTGGAGAAAGCCATTGCCTATTTAGGAATTGGTGAATTGGGGGGTGGGGGTGGGAGAGAGAAAGATACTCTAGCCTGAGATAGCCCAGCTCCAGAGTTCAGGGACCCTCCTGATTTCACCAGCAGGATATGCACTTGGTTCCGGCCCCTTCAGCCAGGCAACTTTCCCAAAGGGACCAAAGGCCACTTGACAGAAATAATGGTTCTTCATTCCAGGCCAGCATCATAGCAGCGCATCCTTGTGGGTGAGCCTAATTATTCCCACAAGAGCCTTATGAGATAAATGCTCTTGTTAACATCGTTTACGGATGGGGAGCCTGGGGTAGGAGGAGGAATGTTGGATAACTTGCTGAAGGTCATGTGGCTGGAGAAGGGAGGGGCAGGGAGCTGGACCCCAGGAGTCTGATGCCAGCACCCAAGGTCTTAACATAATGTTCACTACCTGAGTCTGTCTCGTGTTATACTGTTGCCAAAGTTTTGAATGAGAGCAGAGACTGAGGCAATCTCAGTAACAATCCCTTAAGGGAGTGGGCAGGGCTAACCAGTTCGTGGATTTCAGTCAGGCCTGACTTCAAGACACACATGTGATCCTTGGCTTGGCCATTCTAATTATTCCCTTTCTAGGGCCTGGTCCACCCAGCAAAGAGATAAAGAGAAGAGGGGTCACTTAGATGACACACGTCTTGCAAGGTGAAGGCCAGACAGTCAGTCATGCTGAGCCATATACTATGGGTTGTGGAGGAGGGGCAAGATGCCAGTAATCCGAGTGACTGTAGAGGACAAGGAGCTGTATCCAAGGTCTCAACCCTTCTGCATTCATTCCTCTTACATTCAGCTAACTGCCAGCATTGGGAGGAGATCCAGTAACCCTCCAAGCAGGGTGTGGGTATCTGGTGGCCTCATGGCCACCTCACTCAACTTTCAGTCTGACAGAGATTAAGCTGGCAAGGAAAACTAAGGCAGAGGAATCTGTCAGCTTCCACAGAAACCCATTAGAGTCCCTGAGAGTTGCCCCAGCAAACCTTTGCCAGTAGGGACAGAGTCACAGAGGTGGGAGAGACAGAGACTAAGAATGCTGCTGTGGCTGTTCCATCAGGAGTATAATTACAGTGCTGGAAGGGACTTGGAGATAATCTAATCCAATGCTGTTCACAGTGGGATCTGAGGAGCCCTGGGGTGCTAGGCCTTGCCCCAGGGGAGGAGGGTGAGCCCAATAGTCACCCTAGCTTCAATAGAATTCCTCTGCTTTCATCTGAATTGGATGTGGGGTTCATGGAAGACTTAATTTAGGAAAAAGAAATAGTGATAGAAAGTGATGAATCCCATTAGATTAGTCCATACTTCTTAAATAATCAAAACCTAAGCCTTCCCGGGGGAGAGGGACTTGCAGAGCTATAGCCAGTGGAGCCAGTGGCCCTGGGTGGGGCTCTGTGTGCTGGGTTCCTGGACTCCACACTTAGTGCAAGCATTTGGAAGTTTTATACAGACAAGCTGTCATACCGCAGGACCCATTGCCAGACTCTGGAGGGTTTGGCTTCGAAACTCACATACAGAACCTCAACAATCTGCTCCAGAGATCTCTAGCTATCTCCCTGCCTTGGATCTGCAGGGTGGCCATAGTTCTAGTTCCTTACACCCTCCAGTGACTTCGACTCCTTCTCCCAGAGGACTGTCTTTCCCGCCTTGCTCTGCTATCTATCTTCCATGCAACCATGGATTCCAATTTCATGAGATGGGCTCCCAAGTGGCTTCTTCTCCCTCCGTCCGGAGTTTCAAATTAACTGTGGAGCAGCAAGCACAGAGGTCTCGGTTGGCTACCCAGGGCATTTCCCCAAGGAGGGACTGCAGAGCACTCTGGGGCAATAAGGTGGCCTTCTGCCCTCCATCCCCAGCCAGCTGCTCCTCCTCCGCTAACCTCCTCCTCCTCCTCTGGAACATTTTCCTGCAGGAGCCAAAGCAGATGGTCGCTGGAGCTGCTGGAGCTCCTGGTCAGAGTGCAGAGCGGGTACCCGGGAAAGGAGGAGACAGTGCAACAACCCTGCACCCCAGAATGGAGGTGCCCCATGCCCAGGGAAGAGCGTGCAGACCCAGACCTGCTGAGTACCTTTGGAGGCAGGCTGGGAAGTCTGTGGATGCTGCTAACTGGCCTGCCTACTAGGTAGGACTGATTGCTGCTCCAAGTGACTGCAAACCAACAAAGACCATTCCCTTCATATACTCATGGATTGTTTTCTAGTATGAACCTCATGACTCTTAGCCTCTACCAATTACCTGGTTCCAAAGCTGTCTCCCTGTTTCAGGGGGTTCTTACCCTGCACTTCTCAGAACCACTTTCTATCTTACTAGGTTCAGGGTGCTTAACAATAAACCAGCTGTGGTTTAGACATATCAGAAGTTATTCCTCACAATTCTGGGGGCAGAAACTGCAAGATCAGCGTTCCAGCAGGTCTAGGGTCTCAGGAGGCTGTGTCCACTTTATATATGTCCTTTGTTGTGTTCTCCCATGGTGGAGGGCTGGGGAGTCTCTGAGACCCCCCTAATAAGGACACTAGTCCTACCCATGAGAACTTTGCCTTCAGGACTTAGTCAACTGAAAGGCCAGGCTCCTCCTGCCACACCAGGTAGAGGATTTCCATGTATGAATTTAGAAAGACCCCAGCATTTGGACCCCAGCACATCTCCCATGACCCTCTAATCTGTCTTCTCCCAGGAAGCAATCATATTTGAAGGCAGTAACTGGGCAGGTTTCATTCAGCACAGTATCTTCAGATGCCAAGGCTGTGTGTCGCAGATCACGGGGGCCTAGTCAGTAACAGTCACTGGGACACATGAACAGACCAGTCCAAAGGTGAGGCCTGCACTGGTCAGCCTCCCAGAGCTGCAGGAAGACTTGGAAGAGTCAATTCATGAAGATCAACACCCAGTCCTTGCCCTTCCCGAGAAGAGTCAATCCCACCAGCCAGCCCGGTGTTCCCATGTACCCTAAACCCTGTACTTGTTCAGCATCATTGGCAATGCCTTAGTTAGGGTTTTTCTATTGCTGTGATAAAACACCATGAGCAATAACAACTTGGGAGGAAAGGATTTTTCAGCTTACATGTCCCACTCACAGTCCATCACGAAGGGAAGTTAGGGCAGGAAGTCTGAAGCAGAGGCCATGGAGGTGTGCTGCTTACCGACTTCCTCCTCATGGCTTGCTCATCCTGCTTTCTTATACCATCCAGGACCACCCGCCCAGGGATGGCACCACCTGCAGTGAATTGGGCCCTCCCATATCAATCACTAATTTTAAAAATACACTACAGACTTCGTTCTCAAGGCCAGCCTGGTGGGGGCATTTTCTCAATTGAAGTTCCCTTTTCCAAAATGCATCAGGGTGACATAAAACTAACTAAACATCTCAGGCTTATAACCTGGCCTTCTCTTCAAAGATGGTAGAATTCATAGAAACGAAGCCTTCAGAAACAGAGGGCCAACTGTGTATGTGAAAAAGCAGAGACTCTTGGGCCATTGGAAGTGACTTGTTAACATCAACACATGTAGCTCCCACATGAATGTAGAAGGAGAAGACGTGAGAGAGGGCAGTCTTTCCACGGGATGTATCAGAGGCAGCATGGGGTCCACCTGGACCCGGATGGACTTTTCCATAGATCGACAGGGAGGAATCTTTTGAAAAAGAAGTCCAGCCTAAGACAAAGTTTGAGGGTAAGAAAGAACATGGGGAAGGGAGGACTCGCAGGTGTGTATGTGTTGGGGATGAGGAGTGGGAAAGACAGCTACCAAAGAAAATCAAGTGTATGGAGCCCATCGCAGCAAATTCTTAGCATCATTATTGTGATTCCCATTGATAAAACATGTGGTTCAGGGGTTTATCTAAATAAAAGTGGCTCTTCTCTCTGAAAGAATGAATAAAGGCTCTGTTCTTGCTTTCCATCATGTTGTGTGCTTTCCCCCTTTAAAATTTGTTTACATTAATGATTAGCCTACATTCACGAGCTGGTGATTAGTAGCAGCTCTGTGCTAGCAAGTGGCCGGAGGCCAGGTGGGAGAGGTTGAGTGGGCGATTGATGAGGACTTTCAATCTTGCTCTAAACACTCGCTTCAGAGCTCCCAACCTTGGCTGCGCATAAGAATCATCTGGGGAATTTCATAAACCCTGATGTCCAGAAGCGGCATCCCAGACCAATTAAATCGGAATCACCGGGGGCAGGAGCCAGCCATCAGCAGTTTCCAGTGCTCCCTTGGCAATTCTAAGCGCAGGCAAGGTTGACCACCACTGAGAGTGGAAAAGCCATTATGTGCCCACAAGGAATGGGGTGTATGGCACACAGAGGGCCGGGGGCAGAAAAGCTTGATCTTTGCTATTTTATGTAGGCTTATCAAGGACCTCTCAAGATTTGTTTTGCGAGGTCTATGCCACAGTTACAAACACTGCATCTCGTGAGTCAGAGCTGTGGGCCAGATATTTCATGCACTAGTTCAAGCACTTGTCCCCCTTGTCCCCCTGCTCTACTGCTCTATGCTGTCTGCCATTGGAAAGTTCCGCAAGGTAGTTTGCGGTGCTCAGGGCAGGGGAGGAGATGAAGCAGGGAGCCTTGTCAGGGGTCAGTGTAGTAAACCTGGGAGCAAGAGGGAAACTTCACCGGAAGACACTAAAGGCTCACACATGAGCCCAGATCACCAGCTAAACACAGAAGAATTAGAAATGAAAAGCAAGCAGCCATGGCAACCTTTTACTACATCAGCCGCGTCTTCCTCCACAGTGATTTTCCCAGTGCATTTCCCCTGGGTCCTTTCAGGAGATCTATAATCTCAGGTTTTATAGGGAGTGGCGTGTAAACAAACAGTTCAAAGTTACACTCTTCAGCTTGACAATGTGTCTTCTGAAAAGTAAATTAACGACGGAGAGGAAAGCGGTAAGGAGAGAGGCTTCCTTCCTTCCTTTTCTTCTTTGCAGGGAGATCGAAAGAGTTTCGCACTCAGTGAATCTCTTCCGAGCTACTATGCCTTTAGGGGTGAAAATGGCCGCAGAGGAAGGGCAGGCTTTGGAAGCCACACTGCAGATATGAGGGATGTCTCAGAGAAGCCTCTGTGCTTCACAAGGATGGGATGGTGATACCGACTAACAGAAAGGCATCCCACTGCTGTGAAGGCGGGCTCCACTGTCGCCCTTCCACTTCAGAACTGGGCAGGCTAGGACTGGGAATGGGGCTCAGTTAATAGAATGCTTGCCTAGCACTCATGAAGTCCTAAGTTCAATCTTTAGCACTTCATGTCTTAGTCAGTGTTCTCCTGCTCTGAAGACACACCATGACCATGGCAACTCTTCTAAAACGAAAGCATTTCATCGGGGCTGGCTTACAGTTTCGGAGGTTCATTGTTGTCGTGGTAGGGAACATGGCGGCGTGCAAGCGGACACAGCAAACAACTGAAGAGTTCTTCATCTGGATCCGTGGAGAGCAGGAAGAGAGAAAGAACCGCTGACTCTGGCTGGGCCTTCTGAAACCCCAAAGCCCACACCCACTGACACACTTCCTCCAAAAAGGCCACACCCACACCAACTGACCACACCCATTCTAACAAGACCACACCCACTAGAACAATCCTTTCAAATAGTGCTGTGCCCTAAGCATTCAAATATATGAGCCTATGGGGGTCATTCTTATTCAAATCACCACACTATAAAAACTGAGAATGAGCGCTCACTAGTAGGTAGGAGCAGGAGAAAGAGAAGCTCAACTATGGAGCAAGTTCAAGACCAGCTTAGGGTAGAAGCAGTTACTGTCTCAAAGAAAATCTATTTTTATAGTCATACAAATTTGTTGTCTTAATATTGTGAGGGCCTGAAGTTTGAAAGAGGACTCACTGATATAAATAAAGTTAATTGGTTGTAATAGTTGTAATTACAATAGCTAAGCTGTAGAACCCACCCAAGTGTCAAAAAACAGAGGAATGCACAAAGAAAATAATTTTTCCAGCCCCCCAAAATGAAATTATGTTGTTTGAAGAAAATAGATGCAGCAGCAGATAATCATATTAATTAAATTCAGCCAGTCTCAAAAAACAGATTTCCTGCTAGGTGGTAGTTTTGCATACCTTTAATTCCAGCATTCCAGAAAGGCAGGTGGATCTCTGTGAGTTTGAGGCCAGCATAGTCTACAGAGTGAGATCTAAGATGGACAGGGCTACACAAAGAAACCCTGTCTCAAAAAACCAAAAAACAAACCAAACCAAAGCAAAACAAAAGCCCAACCAGATTTCCTCTATTGGTGGTTCCTGGATTGTACATAGATACATAAAATCATGTTTGTATATATGACATGAAAGTAGAAGCGAGGGGCTGGATTGGTTAAAGTACTTACTGTTCTTCCAGAGGACCCATGTTTAGTTCCCAGCATCCACTTTAGGAGACTCACAACTGCCTATAACTCCAGCTATGTGGGATCTGATGCCCTCTTCTGGCTTCTGTGGGCATTGCACGCATGTGGTGAGTACGCACACACAAATAAAAAACAAATCTTTTTTTTTTTTTTTTTTTTTTGGTTTTTCGAGACAGGGTTTCTCTGTAGTTTTGCGCCTTTCCTGGAACTCACTTTGTAGACCAGGCTGGCCTCGAACTCACAGAGATCCGCCTGGCTCTGCCTCCCGAGTGCTGGGATTAAAGGCGTGCGCCACCACCGCCCGGCCGCCCTTTTTTTTTAATTTTTATTTATTTATTTTTTTTATTTTTTCAAATCTTTTTTAAAATGTAGAAATAAAATTGTCTAGGGGAACCAAGGGAACTAATGAGAGAGGAGAGGATTTTGTGGGAGGAATATGCTTAATATACACATGTATGAAAATATTCTTCTAAACATAGTACCACATACATCTAATATTTTAAGAAGAAAAATATTTATCAGTACAATCATGCATACACATACAAATAAAGCCATAAGGGCTATGATCCTCTGTAAGACTTAGGAGACCATTTATTCCATGAATTCTCCAGCTTCTGGAGTGACTACATTCCTTAGCCTGTGGTCCTTGCCTCCAGAAAAAAATCTAATCTAACAACAACAACAATAGTAATAGTAATAATCAAAATAAATTTTAAAAGAAAAGAGAAATAATAAAAAGAAAATAAAATGTCAGGCTAACTTCCAGTGATATCTAGTGCACAGGCCACTGCTGGGTGCTGGAGGTGCTGAGCCTTACACAGACCCATGAGAACAAGGACTTAGAGTCCAACAGAGGAGGCCTATGGACAATGGCAATGGGTCTCTAACTAGAGGAAGCCCAAGGGGACCTAGAGAAAGTCTAGTCTAGGAATCAGGAAAGACAGCTGGAAGACAGCCAGCCAGCTGAGCCCTGAAAGAGTGACAGGTAGAAGAGCAGCACGTGTCACAGGAGGGGACACACAGAGGCCCAATGTAAGTCACAAACTAGCAGCCCATGGATGTTCTGCCAGCTCTGAGTGGTGCATGTCCATCTCAAGCCGCGGATAGTGAGTTGGACCTCACGTGTGGTCATGAGCCTTCCTGTGAGTAGCAGGTGCTGCATCTCATAGCCTTTCCTGGCCACCTTCCTGGGATTTCTGTGCTCTATAATCATAAATGCCAAATTCATGGCTGACTGTCTGATCTAAGGCCTGTATACCACTGTACTTTCATTGTGTTTTTTAGATACCCTTAAATCCACTTGATATACAAAGACCTCTGTGACTAGTCTTCATGTCTGCCTCTGATCCCAGCTTCTTCCTCCTCCCAGATTATTTGGGGCATGGCTTAGGTTCCTTTCCCAGAAAGCCAGCCTAGCTACTCCTATGACTCCACAGATCATCAGGTATATGACCCTGTGTGGCTGTCTTCCTACATGTTCCATGTCCTATCACCATAGTCTGCTTGTCTGTCCCATCCAGTGACTTCCAAGACAGACAGGGACTTCTTATGTCCTCTTGGTTTTTAGAACCCCAGCAACTAAGATATATCCCTCCATTCTCCTCTTGTCCTTTGGTACCAAAGGCCGAGCCTAGCATGGCCTTTGTGTTTGGCTGTAGAAAGTTGTAAGAAAGAGTCTCAAAGGAAGACACAGAGCAGGATTCCCGAATCCCATGACCTTCACAAAGCATTAGAGGACAGCCAAGTCCATAGCATCCTGGAGGCACAAATTAAAGAGCAAGCCTACTCCTTTCCACCTTAGTGAAAGAAAGTCTATCAAATCACATTAAAGGTCCCTTATTCATGGCCTTGGGATTTCCCCCTTCCACTGGAGAGATAAAGAAAAATATGTCTCCTTCCTGTATTAACAGCTTAAAATGTGAGATAAATCCTCCCATCCTAACCTGTTTTTAACAAATAGACTTGGCTGTCAGGTGGCATGATACATGTCTGACAGATCTATTTATCCATTCTATTTCTTTAGAGATAACACTGAGAAGTTTTATCTGTTATTTGGCCCCCTCCCCGACTCTCATTTTCCTAACCAAGCATGTGGAGCCAGCAATTGATGGATGGATGGTGTTTGGGATGAAAGGGGCCAGAATCAGATCACTTTCGGGATGTGAACAAACTGGATTATTAACAAGGAGTCATTGGGCAGGAGCTGGTGGGGGAAGCTGAGTGGATCCCAGACAATGGCCAGTGATGGATGGAGGGACACCTGGGGCTGCAAGGTGTGGACTTGAGATAACTGGTAGCCGCTGCTGGGGTGATAATGGGAGTGCCCGGGCTCTGTGCCGATTCCTGCTTCAAGGCCAATGTCAGGCCAGACACTTGACTCCTGCTGAAAATCCTCCAAGAATTCCCCTCTGTACATAGGACCATAGTTCCTTCTCTCTTTTCTCTCTATAAAATGTATGTCCATGCTCAAGGAAGCAGTTGGCAGGGAAGTAAAAAGAGGCAGGAAATGGACAGGGCCCTTTCGTACAGCACCCAAGCATAGGAAGTGAGTTTAGCATCTGCCTTGTGCCAAACACTCATGAGTGATGCCTTCCCTTAGTATATGCCATGTCATAAAATGATCACACATGTGTCACATGCATGAAGGACACTAAAGAAGAGAGGGTATATAACTTGGGGAAAAAAGGGTCTTCTGTCTGCCACAAAGACCCCCCCCCCCACATCCATTAGGTTTGTGTTCTGTGGGGCTGGCAGGCCAGGTCCTCACTGTGAGTGAGTGGGCATACCAGTGATGTTCCTGTGACAAATCTGGGTCTGCTTTATTTGTAGTGGAAGGCTATGCAGAACAGCCACAGCAGCCTTGGACTGGACTGCACAGGCTGCTTTGGAGCTGTGTGGTCTCAGGGAAGTCATTCAGTGTCTCTGAGGCTGTCTTGCCACCTGTCACAGGCAGACAATAAATCTGCCTCTTGCAGGCACTGAGAGGATTAGGCCTGGATTAGGTGTGTGACGTTCTTTGTCGCTGGAAATGGTCTCTGCAAATATTAGTTATTATGCTGTTACATCTCCCTTAATAACCCAGAGCTTGGGAGGGAAAAGCCCTCCATGGCCTTTATTAAGATCTCCCTAGGAGCTAAGCAATTTTATGTCCTTTTATTCTCTTATGTAGTAGAAGGTTTTAGCATTGAGAGATCTTTAAAGCAGTTTTAAATGAAAACCAACAACCTGGGTTCTTAGTGATAGTTTGAGAATCCCTGAATATGATCATGGCAGTGGTATAGCTAAATAAAGAGTGTTTACTGGGCCCAGGGCCTCTTCTGGGCCCGGGGATCTACCTGACGCCTATGTTGCTCCAGAAGGAGACACGTACCATGCCCTTCTTACAAGGGAGGGGATAAAAGCACCTACTGTGCCCTGCACCTGGCCGGGGCAGCACAATAGAGCCAACCCTGTTAGCACAGGTGCGGGTGAGCAGCCCTGAATCATGGAGAACTGTCCCCATTGTTACCTATCTGTCTTGTGGTGGCATGGGCGGGGGAGAGTTGCGCCCCCCCCCCCCCCCGTGCCCATCAATGACTGGGGCAGATGGGAAAGCTGATCCTGTGGTCATAAGAACAGGAGAGTCAACCCTATTAGTGCGGGTGCAGGTAAGCCAGTCCTGAAGTTGTAAACCTGGAAGAGCTGTCCCCATTTCTCATCTGCCAGACCAACCCCACAGCTGCCCAGGCCCGGACCCAGGGTTATGAGTTGGTCCACCCCAACATCCACCCCATCTATGACTTGCTGGGACACGTGAAGGAACCTGACCTGCAGACCCAAAGCTGCAGGATCTCCACAACACAAGGTAACAAGATATCCAAGAAGATGTCCACTGAGGGCTCAGCATTGACAGTGTAGTAGAAACCAGAAACCTCGAACTAGACCAATGACTCTTTGCAATGAACACTTGCAAGTAAAGATATATGGACAAAGGGTTTACGGTGTGACTCACTGTGTCACACTGCAGCTTCCATGATGAGATTTTTTTAATTTTTTTCCTTTATTTTAATTTTTTTACCTTAAATTTTGCTTTACTTGGGTGGGCATGCAGAGTTGGAGGGCAGATGTGAAGGGATAAAGAAATGAATGGGATCAAGATACATGGTGTAAAAAAACACATAGAATAAATTTTTAAAAATACAAGTAAAAAAAAAGCACCTACTGTACAGAGCATGTTAAGGCCATAGAGTAATCCATCACTAAGCCCAGCCCCAGATATCAGCACTGGCTTCAGAACATGTCTGTGGCACGCTCTGCTACGCAGCCTCTCCTTACAATGTCGCTACTTCTGTCTAAGAAGTGTGATCTCATGCCTCTGTCTCCATGAATGAACACTTAAGCATTTGAATACCTCATGTAAGCATCTGTCCAGCACTAAAGACAGACAGGTCATTCAAAGAGGAAAGGACTTTCAGTAAATTCAGTAAACAGGGTGTCTCAAAGAGCTGACCATTAGTATTCCAACATGCTACTGTTAGGTTGTATGTGGGTAGTCGAGCTTTGAGGAAAACTAGGGGCTATGGAGATAACTCAGTAGGTAATGTGAATTTAGACTACTAGCACCCACATAAGAGCTGGCCATAGTGATAACCTTGGGTTACCACCTGTAACCTGGGTTAGGCATCTGTAACCCTGGGTCAGGGGTAGACAGAAAAAATGAGGATTTGGAGGACTTATTGGTCAGCCAGTCTAGCCAAAACTTGAGTTCCAAATCAAATAGCAGAGCCTATCTTACAAAAAAAAAAAAAAAAGATAGACATTTGAAAACAACTGACAACCACATGCCATGCACAAGTACAGGCAAACACACATTATGCACACCTGCACATCACCACAAAAAATTAAAAACAAACAAACAAAACAAAAACAAAAGGCTAATCTGGAGTGGGGTCCAATGGATGAGTTGAGTAGGATAAGTTCATGCTGCTGTGTGTAATTTCCTATGGGTATTTCTCCATTGATGAGAGCATTCGGGTCCCCTAGGATCCTGCTAAAGGCTTTCTGCACCAGGCACATTCTCTCCAAAAGGATTTCCTATAAATGCTTGAGAGCTACAGTGTCTTGTTCTTCTTTTTGTTTTTCAAGACAGGTTCTCTCTGTTTAGCTCTGACTGTCCTGGAACTCACTCTGTAGATCAGGCTGACCTTGAACTCACAGAGATCTGCCTGCCTCTGTCTCTCAAGTGCTGGGATCAAGATCATGAACCACCACCACCTGGCTTCAGTGTCAAGACAGAGATGGCCCTTTCTCTGCCTGTGGTCCAGCCTCAGGAGCTCCCTCCTGGCCCCGCATCCCCTCTTGCTGCTGTCTGCCCACTCTTGGTAAGGATCTGGATTCTATCTGAAACTCGCTCTGTCATCTGCTGCTTGCATAAATTCTACCCCATTAAACCTAGATAAAAATTAAACGGATGATTCAGGTTAAAGACTTCATAAACTGGAAACCACTGTAATCGGCAGCTATTATTATTATTACTATTGTTAAAGTAATTATAACAGTTATTATCCCCACAGAAGTTATGCTATTACAAGGTCACCCGGGAAAGCCTCTTAGCCTGGCATTCAGTGTGCAGAGGAGCTCATGGCCTTTCAAAGATCCCCCTCTTGGATGCAAACATGCAAACACAGATTCCTTGGGCTGTACTTGAACTCACAGTTCAAGGCCACTCCTAAACCACACGGCTTGGGCTCTGCCTGTACAATATTTCGGCTCAGCACAGGTATATGGGGGGGTGGGGAGCCACAGTTGCCAAGACTCCAAGAGCACAGTCTGCATTTATTTTGTTTAATTCTTACATTATGTTTCAACCTCCTCCTAAGTGCATTTGTTTGCAGAAAGAGCCACGTGGGGAAGTTCAGCCCACAAATAAGAATATAATTATTACACAGTTTAGCAGTGCTTGGGCGTCACCCGGGTATTCAGTGGTACTTCACAATTCAATTGTCTCTCCTTCAAGACCACATTTAATAGGATAAACAATTTCTGCTAAATGCAATAAACGTGAACCTGGGCTGTCATCTCCATAATCAACTCAAATTTCCCATTAGAAGTGGTGGCTGTGATTGAGATTCAGAATTTAATTTGGTGGTGCCTGCTTCGATGTGCTACTGTCAGCTTCCTGGGAGCCTCCCGTCAACCAAAGACAGAGTGGCTCTTCCCTGTCTCGGGGGAATCCTAAAAGAAGATAGATTATAACTCAAGAAAATTATACGGCCTCCGTATAATGAAAGAGATAAAACATTATTGCATTATCCTGTTGAAATAACAGCAGACAGCAAAGCAATAATATTAAGCTAAACAAGGGCCCAGACCCGTCAGTTCGATTGCAGGGGATGGGGGATGCAGGAAAGCAGACAGAACTGCCATGCTGCCTGCTCCTGCCCCAGGCAGTGAGTCCTCAGCTCCTTCCCAGTTTCCTCCTGACTCCACTGGAGATAGCTGGCCAAGGCTAGACTGGAGAAAAGCTTCGGTACCATGGACGTGTTTAGCTTTCAGGACCCAGGACCAAATCCAGCTGCTGCAGATGCAAGGCAAGTGACTTGGCTGAAAACAATTGATTGCAAATGAATCTGATGAACCAAATTACCTTTAGCAAACTGCTTTTCCCCATCCATTTTATTTCAAGAAACTCACCTGAAGTTCCTCAATCAGGGAGATGTGTCCATGGGCAACCAAAGCAATGAAAAGAGGGAATGTATAAGAAATACAGAGCATAACTACTTAGCATTTAAAAAATTTAAAAGAAGATATTGGTAGCTTGGACACCAGTCACCATCCTATTGACCTCTTCAAGCTCCCATCCCCCCACCCCGATAGTATTTGCACAAAAGTCCAGTGAACAAAGGGGAATGTGCAGATCATCTCTTACACTTGGGGTGGGGTTGGGACCCAGGGCACACTACCCCACAGCCAACAGCCCCTTGACCCATTTTCCAGCCACTGTGACCTCCTCTTTTGACTGTAAACATTTTCTCTTGCGGCAATCATTTTTCTGGCCCTTGGCTCCCAGTCACATTCTGTTATTGATCACCATCCAGATCAATTCCCTGATTTCTGCTGCCACACGCTTTGTTTCCTCTACTGAGCATCAAAGCTAAAGTCACTCTCCTGACAAGGTAGCAGCCAGAGGCAGGGCAGTACCATGAAATGCACAAGAGCACATACACACACACATGCTCACATGTGGATGCACACACACGCGCACAGAATACAGTTTTCAGCTGCATTGTATTCCATGAACAGCTCTTTGCTAGCCACGTGCTCATTCAGAAAAGGAGACAAGCCTCCTAGGTAAGAATTTAAAATTCAGGAGCTTCGTCGGCAGCACGATTCTGCCATTTCATAATTGTCTGACCTGGAACAAGTTACTATATTCTCCCAAGTCTGTTTCCCATTTATTTGTCTTGCAAGGTTGTCATGGGAATGGATCAGTGGCACATGGAAATCCTTTCATAGATATTGGCTGTCTTTATTACTAAACAAGACTATGCTTACCAAGGGATGAACAACATCTCATCTATTGACTGTTTCATGATTAGACACCTACTATGTGGTGACCAAGATAGTTTCTGGCTCCTAGACTACGTGAGGGTAGCCAGAGTGCAGAGTGGGCAAAGAGAGGTTTACAATGAATGCTTTACCTGGCAAGGACTGAGGGTTTTGCTTAACCCACTCTTTATTCAAATTAACATGCATCGAACAAACTAAAATCTTTAAAGGACAGAGTGGCATTGCCTTTTGTTGTGGCAGCCATGGGTGGGAGATGGTGTGTGGGAAGCCAGCTGAAGTCTATGAGGTCCAGAGCTTGTGCTGGGTCACCCACCGGCTGGGTCCTTCTCCCTCCTCTAACAGTTGAGTGTTTCTGAAGCAGGGCCTGAACAGGGCCCGCCTCCTTTCTGAGGGAGTGGATTGTCACACTGTCTTTGTCTTGTTTTACTTCCTCCAGAGCATGCAGACCAGTTGGACCAGCAACTCCACCTCCCGTCAATGGGGACATCTATAAGAAAGAAGGACAATGAGAGTGAATTGGTCCTTATTAAACTCTCTTGCTCTAGGAGGAGGGCTAGGGCTGGGTAAATAAGCCAATAGGCTTTGGGAATCTGACTTTCTGATATCTCCCTTGTAAACAAGGCTCTTTCTCTCTGGCCACTGTTTTCTTTGCTCTCTCCTATCATAGGGTACTTACATATTCTACAATTATTCCTTGCCCAGGGTATTCTTGCCTTTCCATTGGCATTATCAATCCTATTAGCCCTTTAGCTCCCAGTAAACACGTATTTCTTCGCAGAAGCCCAGGATCCTTAATCTGCATCACTTTTCTGTATTTTAAGCTCTCAGAACACTTGTAGCAGTTATTGCATAGAAACTTTAAATGTGTTTGTGAAATAATTCAAATAGCATTACTCTTTCTTCTTACATCACAATCTTTGTGATGACAGGGGCTGTACCTGATTTAGTTACAATGAATCACAACATGTAGGCTGGCATATAGTAGGCCTTCTGCAAATATGTATTGGATATTAGGAAGATGAATAGGTGAGTGGGGGTGGGTGGGTGGATGGATAGATGGATAGGTGGATGAGTAGATGCGTAGATGCATGTATAGGTGGTGGGAGGATGGATGGGTGAATGAATGCATGAATATGTGAATAGATGGGTGAGTGGGTGGATGGATGGACGGATGGATAAAATATGTTGGGGGATAGATGGGTGGGTAGATGATGAACAAGTGGGTGGGTGGACACAGGCATGGACAGATGGATGGATGGGTAGATGTGAGTGTAGGAGGGAAATGGGTAGATGGATGGTTTCCAGATTAGACACTTCACAGTTATAAGATACTGGATAGTTTTTCATGGATGGGAGCTATGTTATCTACTATGCTTAATTTGCTTTTCCGGTGTATTAGCCCTCATTCTAAATGACTTATTTGCCTCATTATAAACTTAAGTCAGAACTGTGAGGTAGTAAATAGGATCATGTCCATTTCACAGATGCAAAGAGATCAAGTGTTCAAGTCAGAGTTATTAAATGACGGTGATGAAATCTGAACTCAAGCTGAGTTCAAGAACCCAGCCAAGGTACCCAGTACATAGCAAAGTGCACAGAGGATGTCTAATGCTTTATTAGATATGATATGTCAATTTTAAAGGTATCATCAAAAACTTATAGAAAGGAATAAAAATGAGAGAGAAATATGAGCTTGATAACTCTTATATGACAGAATGGGCAAAGAATTTGAGAGATGGAAGGGACATCTATCTATCTATCTATCTATCTATCTATCTATCTATCTATCTATCTATCTATCTATCTATCAATCATTGAGAGACAAGTGTTCCTGAGTCATGGAGGTGCAGAAGTCAATGGGATATGGCATTACTTATAGAAGGAGGGGAGGAGACACAATGTGAAAAGGGCTATGTGTACATATCTTCAAAATCCTGTGGGCATCTACAGTAGGAATTGACTAATTCCCCTGAGGTATGGGGCATGTTATAGGAATTTCCACAGATGTACACACACACACACACACACACACACACACACACACACACACACCCTGGATTTTGAAAGTTGAATGACACAAAAAGAACATAAGATTTCCACAACAACACAAGAAGGCTTAGGAATTTCACACATTAGCAGTCCTACACCATGGTGCATTCTCAACAGTAGAAATGATAAAATCCTGAAGGAGCCAGGATCCTAAACACCACAATAGCTGTCTCCTAGTCTACACACCACCTTGCTCTTATTCTTTTTAGTCATTATTTACATTTTCCTAGAGTCTATATACCCAACGAACTTTGGAAGACTCATTACCTTTCCGATTGGTAACCTCACAGGCTACACCTTGGAAACCAGCAGGGCAAATGCATTCACAGTGTGATCCTAAAGAAAATAGGGAGAGAGAGTGAAATCAGGACTCAGGAGCTCAGTTCCAAGCAACTGCATTTCCATCAGGTAGCTATGTGGATCAGAGAGTGGGTGGGATGTATGTAACATGAAGGTACAGTGTCAAGACTAGCTCCTTTCCTGGGGGGGTCCTCATCAAGGGGTGTTCATTGCCATCATGAGGATTATATGGGGCTATTGAGAAAATTGCTCCTTAGCTGACCTTTGACTCACATTTATAAGCTTTCAGGATCAGACGTTGCATTAGCAGTCGCTGAGGCCAGTCATCATTCACAAGTAATAGTCTAGTCTCTGCTTGAGTGCCTCGAGGGAGCTTCCCACTCTTTTGAGTTTCACCCTACCTACCTTTGGGAAATTCTGAGCCTTTGGAAGTACTTCTCTATGTTGATCTGGAATCTGCCCCCTTCGGGTGTCTCTCATCTGATCATGAAGAATGTCTCCTCAGGACAGACCCTGTGAATGTCCTCCTCTGACTCCATGGTACCCCTTGCCTCTATTCCACAAGCCAGTGGACAAGAGCTTCTAGTTCTAACTTTCTTGTAAGGCAAGAAAGACAATAGTAATCCTAGGTTCAAACTCTGAGCTGATGAGCTGATCTCCTTTCACTTCCTGGGAAATGACCACCATGGAGGGGACCTTATCTGATGGAGGAAACTGCAGGCCATACCCTGTCTCCTAGCCGCCCCATCTGAGAAACTCCACACATATCCCTCAGTGCCACTGCTGGCCTGGAATCTCCCTCCCCTCAAACATGTTTTCTCCTGTGACCTTCTGGGCTTGCTCTATGGGCATAATCCCTGCCTGACTCTGGCTAGCTCCCTAAGTTGGGGAGTAACCAAGGCTCCTGCTGTCCTGTTTAGGGTGCTGGAATGAACCCTTCCTCTGTCTTGACATCCCACCATAATAAGCCCGAGACTACAACCTCACTCTTCCCGGTTTGTCCCACCCACTGTAGGGATCCTGGGCATGACCCTGAGAGTTAGTCAAGTTCTATTAGTCTGTCCATGATGCCACTTGCAAATCTTCTCACCTCACATTGGGGAGGACATTCACAAAGGATTTCTTTGGGTCAGCCCAGGCTCTCTTCTTTGTCCAGAGTTTGGCTAAATCGATACTTGACCTAAAGGTAGACCACAGGCTCACAGCTCCAAGTTTCAGCTAAATGCTACTGTCACCCTTGATGACCCTGAGGCTAGAGTACAGGTGCTCTGACGGCCAAAGCAGACCCCTCTTTCAGCCACTATTCTGACTCCTTGAGAATTAGAAGTGGGCAACAGCGGCCCCCAGAATCAGCCTCCCTGCAAACTACGCCTTCCACAAAGGACCCCAGTGCTCTCTAAGGTGGTACCTTTCAGGACAGGGACTCCATTGCCTTGGCAAGGAGCACAGTGGCAGGAGCTGACCTCCACCTGGAATTCCTCTAGTGCCTTCTTTATGTTCTGCTTCACTGTGCTGGAGTAGGCGAAGTCTGTGGCTGTCACAAGCTCATACAGGGGCTCAACCTGGGACAGAAGAGACAACACACATCAATTAGAGGCCAAAGCAAAGCCACAGGGAATGGACAGGAAGGGCAGTACACAGAAAATGCAAGATCATCCCGGCAGGACAGGACAGGTGCTCCAGCCTGCAGCTAGATACCTGTCCTCTCTGTCTCCCCCACCTGGGAGACAGAAGTTCATTTGTTCAAGTTCAAATCAATTAACAAGAAATACGGACTAAAGGGTAGGCACAAATCTAAAATAACTGTAACATGAGAATCTCTATTCCCAGGGACGTCCGAAGCCAGAGATGAAGATAGACACTAGTGTACACTAGAGACTTACAGACAGTCTCTGACTTACATGGATCCAACATAAAGCTCTCGCTGCCACCTTCGGAAGGCAAGAGGGTGATTCCCATTTAGTTGAAGTGCACTGTGAGCTTTCCAGGCTAGTGACAGGCTCTCCTGGGAGTACCACACGGGAGCCAGCGTCAGGGGATCCGGCCCAGTCAGCTCCTGGGTCATGAGAAGCCCAAAGCTCCCAGGCTACCGTGCTGCCAAGCTGTGCTCCACAGATCAGGTGTGTCGAATGCATTTCTGCCTTGGTCTTTTCGATTCATGATAGGTTTATCTGGACACAACCCCACCGTGGGTCGAGGCGCATCTGCCCCATATGGTTTCACAGAGGGGAGCAGAGAGGGCTCATCTGTCTCGGTGTGCCTGGAAGGCGATCCTTCGACACCCTTTGGCATACTTTAGGCTCTCCCTGCATCATTCCCTTGAACTTTATTGGAATCACTCATATAATCCAAAAGCTCACTGTAGGAAACCTTACTCCAAGGCTCCCAGACCCTTCCCTCAGCGGCCTCGGAGCTAGTCATTTGATACTACTCTGCTTTCCAAACGTTCCTTTATGATCCTTAAACCTTTCCATGAGGAGTCTCCATTCTCTTCTCCGATTTGACAGTAAGCTGGAAGGGAGAGAGGCTTGGAGCCGCCCTCTCTGTCCTTGGGCACAGCCGCAGATTAACGGTAAAGAGGATGGCTAGCTGAAGTGGGTCTGCGCGAGGCAGTGCGCACAGGAGACGGGGCAGAGGTTAGAAAAGTACAAGCAGACGTCGCAGGTGCTGGTCACTGCACATGCGCGTCAGGGGCTGTGACTTCAGGGTGGGAGGAGAACCAGGGCCAAACTGCTGTTTGGTAGTGTTCTGTTCCTCTCGGTTAGGGATGCAGCTCCAGGGCCTGGTTCCTCTCCAGATTTTGTTTGTGATCCCGTCCTAATTCAGCCCTGGAGAGTTTAGGGTCTGTCTAAATGCAGGCAATCATGCCTAATAGAAGCCTCCAGTGGGAAGAAAATTGCTTCCATTTCTTAATGCATCTGATGCTGACCTTCGCTCCAGTGGGCAAAGCAAGGCCCCTTGGAGGTCCCATTGTCTCACCGGTCTGTGGTCAATGAATTGATCCAGAGGCTGTTTTCAGAGAGACCAGCCTGCTGGTCACACATGGGGGGAGGGTGAAGGGAGGGCGCTTGCTTTACTCCACTGATAAGGTTCTCAACAGTCAGCTTTTGGCTTTTGCTCCGAGCCCCTTGAAAAGCCTACCTTAACCACCATGGTGTTTTCCTACCAAGACACAGCGCTAGCCAGCGGCCAAACCTGATAAACTCTCCACATACACTGCCTCGGGAGCTGAAGAGCTTTAGAAAAGGGCCCATCCTCACAAGATGATGATGATTAGCGCAGTTGTCGGCTGAGGGGAAACTCCAGGTGGTTACACGACTCATTAAAAACAAACAAACAGATAAACAAACAAGAACACGAAGATGACAATCCTGGTACCACAGAATTGGAGTCCAAAGCCTGTGTGTTCCCTACTAGTTTAGGTTGATTACTGATACTGGTGACTCAGGAGTTCCCATCACTAGTCTCACCCATGGGTCCTCCAAACTTTGCAGGCTATGGCAGTTTGCTTTGGTGAAGCAGAAACCGCAGTGGGGCTTCAAGGCAACCCTTTACGTTTCGGTCAATATGGCTGTGCCCATTATTTGCTTACAGTGTGTTTTCCTGCCTCCTTTTGACTCCCTCCCTTTCTTCTCTCTTCCCCTCAATCCGCTACCTCTTTCTTCTGCATCTCTCCCTTAGATCCTCAGTCTTTAGAACAATGGTCACTCGGGTCTTTAACATACTTGCCCTTCGGAAAATTTTATTTATCACACCATTTAGAGGTGAGGCTGGAGAACGTCTATTAAGCTCTACGCAAATCTCTGCAGTGCACCCTATTCTTAACCATGTCAAATAATCATCACCACAGCTAGCCACCACAGGAAGCTGGACTACATACACATCCCAGAAGTCTTCACAGCACTCTGAGAATTGGGTAGTCCCGTGTCTCCTCCTGGGAAAGTTGAGAAAGCTAGGGCACAGAAAAGCTAAGTAGACTGACAAAGGGTGAGCTTGGACTGTTAATATCGTGGTTTGTTGCCCGTTAATCAGGATATTTTTTTAGACCTGTGGACAGTTAGATAATCATACCAAGTTGGTGCATAAATGCAATTTTATATCTCATCTTTTCACTTATACTATGAGGCTCTCTCTGTGTGACTCAGCCTGTGTTGATAAATGTCTTTCTACAGCTTCAGGATACATGGACGGACTGGTTATTTATTCAGCTCCTGTTTTTTCAGCCTCCAATTGATACCTTTGCCCTTTTAGGTTATGCTACTACAAGCATCTAAGGCCAATTTGTCTCTATACATATTTATTTACAAAAAAATTAAAATTGGATCAAATATCATCAACATTTTTAACAGTATGGAGATACTGGTTTAAAATATCTTCTTAGACTAGAGTCATCCTACCCCACAAAAGGCCCCTCAGTCCTCACAGTGCTTTGAGGATTACAGATTTTTAAATCACTGTGATTTGGTAGGTGAAAATAAGACTTATAATGTTACTTTTATTGGGAGAGGTTATTGATTAGCAAACTGATGGGTGTCCATTTTCCTAGAGATTGTATCCTTCTTATGAATTGTGTCTTTTTCACATAATAAGGCTCTTATTTGTGGTAAATCATCATCATCATCATCATCATCATCATCATCATCATCGTCATCATCATTATTGGTGAATTATCTATCTACTTACTAATTAACATTTGTTTTTGTGGTGTGTGTGTGTGTGTGTGTGTGTGTGTGTGTGTGTGTGTTCATGTTGATGACATAGAGGTCAGAGGTCAACCCTGTGTGATGTTCAGGAGCCATATACCTTGTGTTGTTTTGAGACCATCTCTCACTAGCCTGGAGCTCATTGATTAGGCTAGGCTGGCTGGCCAATGAGCCCAGGAGTCTGCCTGTCTCTGCCTTCTCAGCACTGGGGTTACAAACACAGCCCACCACACACAGCTTTTTTTTTAAAATAAGGGTTCTGGGGGACTGAACTCAAGTCTTGATGCTTGTACAATGAGAAATTTACCTTCTGTGTCCCTAACTGACATGGTTTCACTGGAATAGTGTTAACACATTGCATTTTATATCTTCTTTTGCTTTAAGAAAATCTTTTGAGTGAATTTGCTTCTGCTTATCAAAGATTTCGGCTCTTCTTTTGAACATAGCCTCTCAAAAGCAGGTTTACATGTGATAGGACTGCAGATCCTCCAAAGCAGGGTTGCACATCGTAGGGCTGCATCTCAGCAGAGGAACACAGAGAGTTGTAGCTTCCAAAATCTGGTTTGCACAGGGTAGGGATACATCTCTTTAGAAGAAAGTTTGCACATAGTAGGGCTATAGATCCTCAGAGGCAGGTTTTCATACAGTAGGGCTACAGTCTTCAGAGGAAGGTTTTCACACAGTAGGGCTGTAGGTCCCCAGAAGCAGGCTTTCAGTGTGACTTGTTCTGACCACTGACAGGTGAGCAGGAACAGAGTGAAGTAACTTCAGACTTCTAGTGATCTTCAGAGCCATTATCAGCTGCATCTGGGTGTCTGAATGACCATATTGGGCAGAGCACTCTTCTCAACGCTTCTTGGGCATGTGTAATTGGGAAGTTGATTCATATTGAACTAAGATGCTCAGGTATGGTTGCTTCTCTGCAGTATGACCTAGGCTATTCTGACTCTGTGTGAGCACCACTTACATTTTCTCCTTCTGCCCTAGGTGATGCAATGTCTTCATAAGCTTTAGTTCAACCCTAATACCTCACTACTGCAGAAACATATGCAGACGACAGACCAATGATTAGGATTACCAGTTAAATACAAGACTCCCAGCTCCACTCAAAAGTCAGATAAGGAATAATTCAAGAATAACTATGTTCCATTCAACACACAAGAGATGCTTATACCAAGAAAATCATTCCTTCTTTATCTGAAGTTCAATGCCGGCTACTCTGTATTTTTATCAGCTAAATCTGACAACCCTTTTTGTTTTGTCTCAAAATGCCTTTGGAGTTCACCCACTGAGGAACATTTCACCAGGTCACAAAGCTTTTTTTCCTTTAAAGACTAGAGTTGCTGGTACACTGCATGTTGGAATGGCTTCGGCATTTGATTTTTACTCCTGGGGAACCATTTGTTCCTAAAAGCAAAACATGTCAGCAGGGTGTTGCAGTATTGTTTTGTTTTGTTTCCAGTACTTCTGCTCAGGTTTCAACACCGTGTTCATCCTGGGTTGTCAGGGCAAGGCAGATTCTCTACTATGTGCCTGATGGATGTATGCGCACATTCAATCTTGTTGCTTGCTCAGGAAGGAGTCTTTGTGGCTTCGGTTTCTACTTCTGTACTCTATCCATCATATTTCTTTTCCATCGCTGTTTTAATCTCCTTGTCTTTTGTTTCTACATTATAAGAGCATTTTTATAGTACCTTCCACATCACTGACTCAATTTTCTGCAGTGTCAATTCTGTTCTTTATAGTTTCCAATGTGGGTTTTAATTCTGCCATTGAGTTCTTGGTTCCCCACATCCAGCTACTTTCTTTTCATCTGATTAGTGTCTAAACAGCTCAGCTTCTATTTTTATTCCATAAATTCCTCGTTTTTCTTGAGTTTTATTGTTGTCACAAAGCAAATGCATTCTCAAATTTACTTCTATTTTTCTATTTTATAGGCATATGCTCATTTTCTGCAGCTTGAACATAATTTCCATCTTTTTTGTTCTTAAAAAAATCTCTTTATTTATCCATTGCCATCTCTAACTCTTCTTTTAACAAGATGCCACCTCTCCCTGTCTGTGTTTACCAGGAAACAACATGAGCTAGTTCTTGCTTGCATACCTTGCATCTGCAGAAATCTCATCTCAGGTCTTCTCATAGGACAATTTATTATATTCAGGCAGTAGCATAGGAATTGTTTATCCAGTGGGCTCTGCTGTCCTGAAAATCAGCCATCACTCCTCCTGGAAAGCTGCCTCTGTTGAGAAGCCTTATTCTGAGATAATGTGAAAGCAGCCTGCAGTTTCTGAGACCACAGAGAGTGCATGAAGCGGGAGACGGATAAACATGGGTTTGCAGAGCAGGTGACATGCACAGAGGTGCATAGAAGTCTCCTGCACTTCTGTGTCTGTCCTGCTGTGCATCTTAAAACACTCTCTTCTATCATGCCCCACTTGATGCAACCAGTTTGACCTCAACAGTCCCTAGCCCAGACAGGCACATTTGGCCTCACTGGGAAACCAAGCCATCCTCCCTAGGTCTCAGTTTTAACAATTACCAGATAGGATATCATAGTACAGGACAAAAATTCAGATGTCTGTTTTCCTCTGAACTCCCCGTTCTCTCTCACACCTGGCTGTGATGCCATGCAATGTCACCATGGCATCAGTCAAGCTTGAATTTCTCTGGAGCTGCCTGCAACCCATGGCCAGCTGTATCTCTCTTGTGATTGTCAGTGACTGTGCTGTGAGTGTCATTAGTGAATAAATACAGACGCAAGAATTGAGTGACAGCCTTCGTGTTCTGTGGAGATCTGTGTTTGACACATAAATGCAGGTCCTGTTGGAAAAATGGTTGGGGTCAGGACTGCAGAGTCTCGCATCAAGGTCCAGTCTCCCATTTTCCCTCCTTGAATGCAAAGAGAACTCTCAGGGGATGGACAATGGTCCATCAATGACAGTACAGGCACCAGCAAGAAGAGAGTGATGTCAGGCATGCTATGGGTACTGTGCAGCTGTCCCCACAGGCAAGGACCTACTATTGCTGATGTGTGTGACAGTCCTGTTTTAACAAGCATCTGTTTAGTTTATTTACAGTTGCAGGATTCTTCTCGTGTGGGAGTCAGGTGGTGAGAATCATTATTTTTTTTCTATTCCCCAAAGCCCATAGGGGGAGGAAAGAAGACAGACTCTCTTGTCTAGACCTAACAGATTCTTGAACAGCCACAGATGGACATGACCTTCCTGACCCTTGACTTGTTACAAAAGAAGGCAAGCACATTTGACAGGCAGACTGCTGAAAGCATTACTCTAGATACCATTCCTAATGCTCCATCAGTGCTGTGAACTCAGTAGGTGCTTCAAGCACATTGGTTATTATCATCACATCTTGCACTCTCCTAATAGATGGGTATGCATGCTGCTGACCTACTGTCCTTCCTAGGTGGCTCTTTCATCTTGTCACATCTCTGTGTTCCTCTGGCATCTTCTAACAGCATGGCACATGCTAATTTCCTTAGTAAATTGGGGACCAAGGGAGGTGCTTAGAATCTTTAGGTGGCATGGAGTGGTGTGTTCTAACCATCTCACATCTATTTTCTATTATAATACACATAGCTCAAGATAGGGGTCTGTGTCTTGATGATCTCCATATTCCATACATAGCTCACAGTAGATTCTCAGAACCATGTTCCACACAGAAGTGGAGTGGGCATAGTGGCCACATGTACCTTCATTTTGATGATTGCTGGGTTGTACTGCACGGCATCTCCCCATTCCCTCATCAGCTCAGCTGTTGGCAGCTCCCTGTAGGCCAATGTGGTGATGTACTCACTGGTCCCTCCTCGTACCAGAACCACCAAGTCTTCTACCATGGTGCTCCTCTTGTTTCTGTCTGCAACAGACAGGAAGAGTGGCACAGAATCAGAGGGTCTACTTTTGTGCCTTGGAATTTACTTCAGCTAAAGAAACAATTGAGATCCCATGATTATTAGTGAGCTTGTCTGGGAGACATGGGAGAAGAAGACTTGTTCTTGACCATAGGGAAGTGATAGGGCAACTAGAAACTTACCCAATCATGCATAGTACAAATGAGGAGAACAAGGATAGATTCATCATGAACATATACACATGCTAATTATTGAATTAGTATATGGGAGAGAGACAGAGAGAAGTAGGTGATAGATAGATAGATAGATAGATAGATAGGCAAAGAGAGTTGTACATAGATAATAGATACACAGAAAGATGATTGGTAAATAGACACATAGATGATAAATAGATGACAGATAGATATGGAAAAATAGTAGACTGGCAAGCAAGTGGGCAGACAGGGAGAAAAGCATTGTAATTAGTGAGGCTTTGTGGGTGATGGCGATGTTCTGTTCAGGGACCTGTATAGGCACTATGCTACAAGACTCCTTAGAAGAGTCTAATGTGTCCTGCCCCACCACAATGCACAAATAATCAACAATATCAGCAACTCATTCTCAAGTGTAAGTGGCTGCTCCAGCTAGCAGCTAATTCCTGCTTTTGTGCTTTGCTGCATACTTGTATACTGCTGCCACTGTGGGAATCTTCACATGGCAGGCAGACCCGTACAAAGACGACTGGGGGAAAGCAGGATCAGAACACTGCCACACAGTCTCAGTCCTACTCTCCACAGGCTAGCTTCCCAATTCCCCATACTGCATCCAGGTATCTGCTTCTAGACCCTGGCTCTCCACCCAGGCTGCCTTTACCCCCAACTCTAGCCTGGCTTTTTCTGCCCTGTGGCCTCTGCCATATGGATGGTGCTGGGCCAGATTTCCTAATCTCTTTGGCATGCTTTATGTCAGGTAAGGCCCAGCCTCTGCCACCTTGCCTTGGCCCCCAGCATTCTATCTCTAGCCAGGACCACTCCCAGCCCCTAGAGTAGAGTGATTGTTATTAGCACTATGTGCAGTAGTACTCACACTCTGGTTATAATTCATGGTTCTGGAAACTTAGCCTTAAAGTTTCAGCCTAGATATTGGCCTTTTTGCCTTTTACCTACCCCACATGCTCACTGTGAAAATGGGAATTCAACCTCATTCATTTTTTTGTGTTTATTCATTATACTAGTAGGAAGTATTTATTAGATTATTATTTTCATTGAAATGCTTTGGACTATCCCATGCTTAAAGAAAGCCTGCGACCAATGGTACTAGGGAGAGAAAGGGCTACAAGGGCAGAAGTTACATGAGCCTGTCTTACCTTTGATTTCTTTCAGAATACCATTGCATTTCTTCTCCGACACACCCAATTTGAGGTAGACTTTAGAGACCGCACCACCAATTCGGAAATCTTTTCCAGCACAGGCAGAAACATCGTCAAACGTGTAATCTGAAGGAAAAAGGAAAGATGTCCATGATCTACTAGGTCATTCACTTTGTCCCTTTTCCTATGGTTGACTCTAACCCTAACCCTTCCTGGTGTCCTAGGGTCCTGGGTTCAAATAAACATGTCCTCAATTTGGAGACAAGAGGTACAGGGGGCAGGGCAGAGACCCCACAGAGATCAGTCCCAAGTTCCTGCTCTAGCCTCCTCCTCAGTGTCTCTGAGGGTAGCTGCAGCCTTCAAAGAGGTCATGTGTTCAGAGCTGGCCTTTAAAACTCAGACTCCTCATCAGGTACTCTCTTAGTTAAGGTTACTATTGCTGTGATGAAACATCATGACCAAAAGCACATTGGGGAGGAAAGGGTTTATTTAGCTTACCATCACAGTTCACCATCAGAGGAAGTCAGGACAGGAACTCAAGCAGGGTAGGAACCTGGAGGCAGGAACTGATGCAGAGGCCATGGAGGAGTGCTGCTTACCGGCTTTCTCCCCATGGCTTGCTCAGCCTGCTTTCTTATAGAACCCAGGACCACCAGCTGAGGCCTGGCTCCACCTACAATGGGCTTGGCCCTCCCACACCAATCACTAGTTAAGAAAATGCCCTACAAACTGGGCAGTGGTGGTGCACGCCTTTAACCCCAGCACTCGGGAGGCAGAGGCAGGTGGATCTCTGTGAGTTTGAGGTCAGCCTGATCTACAGAGTGAGTTCTAGGACAGCCAGGACTGTTTTACAGAGAAATCCTGTTTTTTAAAAAGCAAATAAATAAATAAATAAAGTAAAAAAGATGAGAGAGAGAGAGAGAGAGAGAGAGAGAGAGAGAGAGAGAGAGAGAGAGCGCCTTACAGTTGGAACTTATGGAGACATTTTCTTAAGTGAAGTTCCTCATCTCAGATAACTCCAGCTTGTGTCAAATTAACACAAGACTAGCCAGCACAGGTACCTAGTGACGGATCCAGTGGCTATGAGCTAGCTCCAACCCTTGCCTGCCCTGGTATACATTTCTCTAATCTTTGATAAAGGAGGAAGAGGTCTGCGTTAATTGGTTGAAGTAATGCATATATAAGTCTGAAAGTACCAGGGGGGGTGGGTGTACAAATTTCCCCTACTTATTTGAGGATCCCTTCCTACCTCATCCTCCCAAAATTCTCCCCAAGGTATCTTCTTCCCTGGCGCTTGCTGAAATTTATGTAAGACCTTTCTAAATTGTTTTAAATTTGGCTGAGGAAGAGAGGTTTGTTGACTACTAGGCTTTTTAGCATTATTAATGTAGAACAGAATTTTCCCCAGAGTAGTCTGAACCCTTAAAATACAAATCTCATTGAGATAATAGGTATTACAAGAAAAAGAGCCTCCATGGCCATGCAAATTTTTTAACTGTGCATGAAATGAGGCAGGGTTTTAATCTCTGTCTTTGGCAGCACTCTGGAGAACTCTGAGGGTGACGTCAATTGAATATTTCTGAACTGTATGATTCTCTAGGCCATTTATAGGGGGCAGTTTTAGAAACCATGGACAGAACCTTTGCAACAACTCTGTTGGAGGACACTACCTTTGATCTTGGTAGACCCAAGTCCTGAAGACATGCATTTACATCCTATGTCCTCTTGCAAGTACATTGGAAGTCTAAGTCCTGGCCCTGCTGATAAAAACCATGTAACCTAAAACAGTTCACAGAACCAAGCAAGTGCTCAGTCCTGAGGCAGAATACTGGAATAGAAAGCAGGATTCACAGCCTAGACTGGTAATTGAAGACAGTTGGAAAGATCTGGAATGTTTATGGGCAAGATGGAAAGAGAGGGGAGTGTTGGGACTGACCATTAGTCTGGAAAACCACAGTAGTATAAGCCCTCACTAGTGAAAGTGTCATCGCTGGGCAGTGGTGGCACATGCCTTTAATCCCAACACTCGGGAGGCAGAGCCAGGTGGATCTCTGTGAGTTTGAAGCCAACCTGGGCTACAGAGTGAGTTCCAGGACAGGCTCAAAGCTACACAGAGAAACCCTGTCTTGAAAAACCAAAACCAAAAAAAAAAAAAATAAATAAAGTGCTGGGCATCATCTCCAAAGGTGGTAGAAAGACAGAACTTTGGATCTTGCCTAACTAATTCAAGTGTGAATGAACCATTGGTCACAGGATGAGCCTATGGTATTAACTATAAAACAAATATAAGGACTAGGACTTATAAGGACAGTCAGAGTGCTTGTCTTACAAAATAAGTAACAGAGTTTGGATCTCCAGAAACCCATGTGAAGGCGAGGTGGGCACCATGGCCTGCATGTAATTGCAGCTCCTAAATGTGGAGACAGGGGATCCTCACAGCAGGCTGGCTAGGGAGACTAGCCATATCAACAAGCTCTAGGATTGATTGAGAGACTGTGCTCCAATTGCTATTGTGGAAGAACACAGAGGATGTTTCTTGGCATCAACCTCAGGCCTGCATATGCATGTGCAATTATTTATACATGAACCCACACATGCATGTGCTCACACACATGCAAAAAAAACCCATGATGTATATACACACATATATAAACACATGAAAAATGGAAAAGAAATTTGGAGGTAGATCTGAAGAAACTCATTGGAGAATAGAAAAGAAATTGAAGTTGATTCCTAAGCCTTTGGCTTGTGCCTCTGGCTGGATGGTGGAACCATTTCGGAGATGTGGAAACCACAGAAGAAACCAGGTGCAGTGATCCAGTGATCCAGGATGAATATGTGACCTGGTATTCAAGCTTGGATCCTGTTGGATACAGAAGCTATGGAAAGGAGGATCACCCAAAGAGAGAGAGAGTTGGTCTGGGAGGACCAACATGGCCAAGCCCAAAAGAGAAGGATAAAGACCAAGGCCTCTATGGAGGTACAGCTAGGTTAGGGGGAGGAAAATGAGGATACAGTTCAAGACTCTTCCACCCAAGCTTTAGTGTAAGACTCTGTCACTTATCCCTGTGCTGTCCAGGACAGGTGTGTCCCTTGGGCAATGCACCTCCTCGCTCCATGAGGTCTTTGTTCATGATAAGTGTGTACTCGTAAATGCCCCCAAGCACGGCCTCGGTGATGAAGTGGGTCCCAAAGTCACGAAGGAGATCTCGGTACTCCCCGTAGCTGTACTCTAGGGGAAGGCTCTTCACCCTCTGGAGGAATTCATAATGGAGCATGAGGCTTCTAGACTTCAGCTTGTAATGGGCCACTTCAAGGACAGAGCGTGCATGCAGAAACTTGCTTTTCTAGACGAAATACCAACATGGGAAAAACAGACCTTTACAGTTAGGAATTGTGAATGGGAAAATGAACTTTACAAATACCATCCACTGTTCTTGCCCGGGGTCATCATGCTTATGATTCCTTTAGGATATCTGAGAAGATTTCAGTTCTCATAAATATTCCAGCATCCTTTTTGGCTTGGATGACTGCATCTTGTTACAGGAGCAAATGAAGATAGTGAAGGAGAATCAGAAACCTGCACTACAGGGAGAATGTGGCCACTTGAGGCCACACAGATAGGGCCAGCATTTGCTAACTTGTAAGCATCAACCATTCACCTATGTCTTTTGAAAACAAAAACCTATACCACTCAAGGTGAACAATAGTTCCTTGGGAAGGTGACCATGGCAGGTATCCATAAACCATGGCCTGTAGAACATGTCTCCTGCCTGTTTTGCAAACACTATCATTCCCATTCACTTACATATTGTCTGCAGCGTCTGTCACACTGCAGTGGCAGAGTTGTGGAGTTGCAACAGAGACCCTCCCTCAGTATTGTGTAATGTCTCAATTATTTACTCTGGTCCTTTCCAGGAAAAGTCTGGAGTCCCCTGGAAGTATGGCATACACTGAATGCTGGTGTTGCCAGATGAGAGCTTGGTATCACCACATGAGAGGTGATGGGACTTGCATGGGGTTACATCTAGGTCCTTGCATGGGGGAAAGCAGGGATGGGGGTTGGGGCTACTCTATTCCAACTGATCCCTTCAGCTCCGAAGAGCTATTCAGCCTTGCATGAACTGTCACTAAAACCACCAACTTTGGTCCAACCTGGCTTGCTGTCACCCCATTCTAGTCCTGTCCAGTGACTCAGAACCCTTTTTCTCTTACCATGACTGCCTAAGCAGTCACTGAGTACTTGGCTCACACCTTTGCCAAATCTCCTCTGCTCTATCCCTCTCTGCAGCTTTATGTAAGTTGTCAGAACCAAAATGGAGTTGACTGTGGCAGCTCTAACAGAAGGAAAGTAAAAATACATCAGGCCTGGAAGTTATGAAGGAAGGGTACTCTTTCATGATTGCCTAATAATAGGAGCTGCCATGGAAGACAGCCACAGCAACCACATACAAAAATACACTACTTCACGGGGCCTTTGACCAGTTACTGCCCAGCTTCAGAATGGTGCCACCCATGGTGCTAGAACCAACCCTGTGGCCAAGGACTGTTGTTTGCAACCCTCCTTATTTTTGCCTTTAAAAATGTTCCTTGCATTAATCCCCTGAGAACAACACAGCTGACTAGAGCATGCTCACTCCCGTTGCGATAGTCCACGGTTCCCACATACACAAAGGCATTCTCTGACAGTCTTTTCTGACTGTTATTACAGTTGACACATTATTATAAAACTTCCTCTCTGCTCTCCCTTTTCTCACTAATCTGCTTTCAGTGCCAAGATCCTAAACCTCTGAAAACATTATGACAATACTCCTTCAGGCAAAAAACAAAAACAAAACAAAAAACCAAAACCAAACCAAACAAACAAACAAAAATAAGCAAACATGGCCGCGTTAGCTCACTGTTGCCTTCCAAGAGAATCGGCTCTCTTACTTTGGATACATAACCTTCACATTCCATCCACCAGTTCTCTGTCTGCTGTCAGCTGCCCTGACACTGAGTGTTCCTCTCCATGCCTGTCCATTTTCCATCAGCCACACTGTGTATCGGCCTTTATCCAACTCTGTACTGACCCCTAAACCTGCATGAGGTAACCGTGTAATGACCATTTCCTCTGCTTCTAAGTTCTTCTGGATATGAGTTTATTTGTCTTTCAATTCTCCATTTAGCTCTTGCCTATTTAATACCATCCCTGGAAGTCCCAGGAACTCTCCTTTTCTAAGCTTGCAGAACACCTCACTCTGATTTCCTTTAGAACTTACACTGTGCTACATTGCGGCTGATATAAATGATGAAGTGATATATTGCTTACAAGCTTACATCTCCCACTAGACTGAGACTATGAAGGCAAGAACAATTTGTTATATATTTTAAAAAGAGCTCAAAGAGATAAGTTTGAAGGTGCCCAACAAAAAAAAGTTACAAATCAAAGAGACATAAATGCTAATTACTTGGATTTGGTCACTATACCTTGCATATATGAACCAAATCATCACACTGTAACCCAGAAAGATACCTGATTTTTGAGATAATACATCTAAGTGAACAAAACAAACCTTGTAAAATTTGTCTTAGGACCCAAGACTCATGTCAAATTATATACATGTTAGCATTGCAGAACTGGCTATGTGAATCAGAGAGGTAAGGATGGGGAGGAGAAGAAGGCAGGCCATGGGGTCCCCACTGTTTCCCTTCATAATAAAGTCAATGCCTGTGGTCAGTCCTGTCCTTCATGCCTATAGCTCAGTGGGGAGTGCCTACTATGTACCATCCTGTCTAGAGATGAAGGAAACAGATTTGTCCCCCAAAGGGCCCGATCCACATGACAAGTCAATAGACGGAAGACAGTGACAGACTATTAATGTCGACTACCTGTTTCCTGCTGCTGACTATATCTGCAGCAGGGGCCTTTCAGAGGCCCTCACAATTTCTTTTGTTTTCATATAAACCACTGTAGACTTTAGGTCTTGGTTTCTTTTCTCTCATATCTCCTTAGATTAATTGTCTATTACATCACTCCTGTGTGAAAATTCTCAGTAACTAGTAAAAACTTCATACTTCTTTACCCCAGAATTCGAAGTCTTAAGTCTGCCTATTAGCCTATCACCCATTTCTTTAACACATTACCCCAATCACTTCCCTCACCACTGCTTTTCTCCCACCAGGATACTGGCTTTATGCTTACCTCGTGGTCAAGGACTAGACAAGGATTAGATTAGTATTGTGGAATATCTCTGGGGCGAGGTGAGAGTCAAGCCACTGTGTTTGAGGGAAGCACAAGGCAGAGCAGCCTGGGCTAGTAACCTGGGGTGAGGGAGCTGATAAGAGGTAGAAAGAAAGCAAGAGAAAGAGGGGGTGATGGTAAAGGCAACCCCACCAGATGTCTAGGAAGTCACAGAAGAGTGGGGTCACTTTTTAGACACTTATCTCAAACAAAAGTCTAATTACAGTGGGTTGAAAAACCTCCAGGATAGGTTTCATTGGGGGCAAATCTACACAATAAACTTATTGAAAACCAAAGGAAGGGCTTATAAAACAAACAAACAAAAAACAAAACCAACCAAAATCAAACAAACAAACAAACAAAAAACAAAAAACCCAGAAAATAACATTACTAGGCTTGACAATCTCCAAAAAGCAAGTCAATGTGAGACTAAGATGTTATCTACGAGGGTATTTTCAGGACAACAGAAACTTTCTTGTTTACTTGGACCAGGGATAATGTGGAATTCAGACACATCTGTGAGCATAAAAGAACACACATACATTTAAAAGCAATAAACTGATTTTCTTTCAAGAACAAGAAAGAACTCTAAGTTGGGTGGGAAGGGGCGCGGTGTGGGGGGAGGGGGACTTGGGAGGAGTTGGGGGAAGGAAATGAACATGGTCAAAATACGTTTATGAAATTCTCAAAGAATAAATGAAAATAAGCCAATCAAAGCCGCAGACAGGTACTTACAGTGTGGGAGAATCGTTTGGTTCTTTGAATGTAATGTCTACCTCCATTGCTTTCTTCTTTAACTCCAAACTCAAACATGCCAACTATTTTAAAACCAAACTTGAAACCGGAATTGCTGGTTTCTTTCTTTGTCACATTGTGTTCAAAATCTGCATATGATTCATATTCTATAAATGCAAATTCATATTCGCCTTGGGTCTGTAGGAAGAAAAGAAAATGTGTTTTTTAATATGCTTCGGTTGAAATTGTCATCAGGTAGTCACTGTGTTCTTGCTGTACAGCAGAGCTCTGCTAGGGACTCTGCAAACACAAAACTATCAGGGACAGCTTGCATCCCTGCCTCCGGACCCCTGCTCCAGCCAGAGAGACAGACACATTCAATACTACAGTTCAAGCTGTGTCGGGGGTGTCGGGGCTGTGGATTGGTCTTCAACAGAGGCGTGAAGCAAAGCAGGAGGGTCTGAGCAAGTGCTGGGACACTGGTATAGATGAATCAGAAGGTGCAGGAATGAGGGAAACGAGTGGGTGTCGTGAAAGAACATTCTGGACAATGGAGGCTTTTGAAACTCTTGTTCTGAACTGTGACTTACTGTGAGCATGAGCCAAGAGAGTCATTCTGGGACAGCTGGCTGGTTAAGCTGGAAGGAGCAAATCTAGATGTGAAGTCACAAGGCAAGAAGGAGGTGCCAGGAGGAGTGCGGTGCACTGATGATGTGGGATGGAGGCAGCAGCAGGGGAGTGAGGGAGACTGAGTTACCACTTGTCTTAGAGAACTCAACAGAGCTGTATGCTAAGTCATTAGTGCTCACTGTCCTTGAATAGGGGAACTGACCAGTCATCCCCACTTCCATTCCCATGGGCATCTGGATACTTGTAATTTCTATAAAGTCCCACAGCACAGGAAGGGAACAGCAATGATGTCGTTGTGACCTAAAGGGGGGCTTCTGGAATATTGGTGCTGCTTTCAGAAGGTGGATGACTTGGAACAGTTGGCTTCTCTAGGACCCAGTTTCTCCATATACAAAATGGAGATGACAGTTGTCCCTCTCATTAGACCTGTTCTGAGGACTGGGCTCACACAGGAGCCTGTCAGAGCTTTTACTAAATGCTGGCTAAGGAGAGTAACAGTTGGAAGCTGCACATGATGGGATCTGGCTCCTGTAATATGTCCTTGGAAAGCAGAGGTTGAGAGAATGGACTAGACAACTTGATGGAAGGTCTGTTTAGTCCTAGGCTGTTTCCTCCTTTTGATGGTCAATAAGTATTGCATAAAGGACCAGAAATGGAGGATGAGGAGAAAGGAAGTTGCCCAGCCTTCAGAACTATATGCTTTTGGTCATGGAAACCACCACCAAGATGTATTTCTCAGTCAAACCCCCCTTTACTTTATAGCTGAGATACCTGAGGGCAGAGTGGAAAAGGAACTTGGCCTAAAGTAAAATGTCTTCCCATTAGATGGCAAGGGTTCTGGTAGTGTATCTACATAGTGTATTCCATAGTCTACTCTGTGATTGGTGTGTCTGGGAGTATATAGGAGTCATAGTACAGATTTATATGGGTGCAGCTTTTTATTTAATTATTTAAAGGTTTATTTGTGTGTGCATGTGTTTATGATTGTGTATGTATGTGTATCTGTAAATGAAGGTGTCCACAGAGGCCAGAAGAGGCTGCCAGATGCCCTGGAACTGGAGTCACAGATGGTTGTGAACCACCTGATGTGGGTGCTGGGAACTTAACCTGTGTCATCTGCAAGAGCAGCTCCTGCTCTTAATCACTGAGCCATTGCTCCCGCCCCGGCGGGAGGACATCATTTTATGAATTTAGGTACTCAGATCAATGCCTGGCCTGATAGGCAAAGACACGGTAGCAATAGGAACAAGTGTTAACATGAGCTGAGGACTCCCTGTGACAGCAGGTATGATGCTGTCCGCTCAGCCACATAATCTCACTTACCATGTCACTTCAGGGAGGAAGTTTATAACTTCCAATATAAAGATAGGACAAGAGAGGTGCTGAGCATTTAGGACTTCGTAGGCAATGAGCAGACAAGCCAGTACACTTATGTGACGCCAAATCCTAAGCTCCTTCTTTAGTGTAGCTATTGATACTATTGTACTAACATTACAGCCATTATAGTTCCTGTTGCTGTTGCGTTACCCGGCACACTGTCAGCACAAAGTCTTGTGTTAGAGCACACCCACTGGATATCAGAAGACACCGGGGCTCCAAGAGAAAGGGGTACAGAAAAGCTGCACAGCTAGCAGGCTTCAGAGTGCTCAGTGATTCCCTCACTGCCAGCAGCAGCTGCCTGGCTGTCCCTTACCTGTGGGGTGTAGCCTTCCACATTGTACGGCTTCCTAAACTTGGTGTTCAGGATGTAGTGCGGGGAGCATCCTCCACCATAATACTGATGATCGAGAACGGGGCCCTCAAAAGTGTTTGTGAACAGGTTTATCCTGGAAGGAAGGCACAGACGGGGTGGAAAGCTTAGGATTTAGGGTTGGGTTACCTTTGTTGGCAGTTAGCAGATCCCACTGGATGAAACGCAAAAGTCCTGGTTCCACAAGCAAGGCCCTGGGAGTCTGGTTCATGCCAACTCAACACTCTCTGTTTTAAAACCTTGTGTTGTTATTTTATGTGTAAGAGTGTTTTGCCTGTATATATGTCTGTACACGATGTGCATGCTTGGTACAGTATCTAGAGGTCGGAAGAGGGCATCACATCCTCTTAGACAGTTGTATGTGCTGGGAATTGATCCCAGGTCCAGTGGAAGAGCAGCCAGAGTTCTTAACTACCGAGCCATTTCTTTAGTCTCACAAGCTTAGTATTTTCATCTTAGACCACTCCCAACACACCTACCCAGCCCTGTCTCTTGCCCTTTGTTCTCTTGCTGGTGTGCTCTGCTCCTCCCAGGGGAAGCCCCTCTCCTATAGGCTTAGTTGGACTCCACTACTGACTTTGGATGTCTTCTCTGCTTCTTTCTGACTATGTGATCCCTCGGGCTCACTTAACTTTTGAGGGCCTCAATCCTGAGAAGAGCTCCCATCCCAGTGAAGAGTCTCTCTCTAATGACAGTCTTTAAGGGTCAAGATAGGCAAGATTGTCTAGGGAGGAGGTAACTTCTATTCCCATTCACTGCCTTGCTTGCCAGTGGCATCCTTTACAGTGATTCTTATCATGCAGAAAGTCATGGTCTCACTCATCCATCTGCCGGCTTAGATGCGGCAGGATGTGGCAAGTAAGCAGAATGAATGCTGGGCCTGTTTGGTCCTTTCTGACCTTGCTCCTTTGACCTTACAGAAGATTGGACCAATGCTTATGTCCCCAGAGGCTGAGACACACATGGACTACAGACCTATCTTGGAAACCCACTACTTCACAAAGTGCTCAGAACCCCCTTCTTTTCAGCATGGTTCATGCTGCGAACTAGGGACAGACCCAGGTTAAACCTATGACATAAGTTGTCAGTAAGATTCAAGAGTCATGCTTAGAATTCCTCTGACACAACAAATTGTGAGACTTAAGGACAAGGCTCACCCTAGTCCTTCAACAGTCTTCATGTTCCTAGGTCAACCTTCCTGTGACCCATGCCTATTCATGGCATGGCATCTAGAACAACATATAGTTGACCTCAGAGAATATATAGAGGACCTAGTTAAACTACAGCTTTTCTATTCCAGAAAGGAGAGCAATAAGTGTCCCTTTCCACTCCCCTGTCCATCCGTCAGAATTCCATTTAACACTGTGCCTTCCCATCTGCCCAGCAGGACTGCAGCAACTCACCCATGAGCCAGATTGCCAATTGCCCAGTACTGCTCCATTTCCTGTTGACATTTTTTATAAATCCTCCTACAGTTTGCTTCATCTGATTGGTCTCCACAGTCATTGTCCCCATTGCAGAGGAGTCTGCGATTCACACACCTCCCTGGGGTGGAGAGAGGGGACCACACTCACATGGCTGTGATAAGAGGAGAGGCATTGCTGGTACCAGGTGTGTGGCTAGGCCGTTAGTGCCTGTGCTGATCAGTCTTCGTGTATCTGCCCTGAATGAAAATGACACTAATAGTTCATCCCCTTCCTCTCCCCCAAGGAGTTCAGTGCCACAGTTTTCAAGGCACCGAGGAGAGAGTATCTGGAACCACCTGTGAAACTGAATCAATGTGCCTAAGAAGCAGGGAAGGGGCGGACCACCGGGTTGATAGTGTGAAAATACCCCTCCTCCTGTCACTGAGGCTAGGAAGAGGTGGTGGGTAGCTTCTCTGAATGGCACCAGCTAAGCCATCTTGTGTCTCTGACCCAACCTCCCGGCCTCAATTCCCTCATCTGTAAAGGAGAGAAGTTATCACAGCTATCCCGCCATGACACAGCTGTGAGTGAGTGAATAAAACAGAACCAACTCATGGAAACTATTGCAAAAGCCTATCATAGCCAGACTTAGTGCTTTGGAGAGCCAAGTAAGTACTTGTGGCACAGTTGGGACCTTTACCTGCCTAATTGTGAATCCTTTCCCTGACACACATTGCCTTCAGCTGCAGCATCTGTTTTTCCCCTTCAACTTTTTCTCATATGACTTCACTTGCTTTTGTATTTGTGCATTCTCAGGGAGATAAAGCCCACAAGACAGGTAGCTCTGCTTCCTTAGACACATCAAGTCATTTTTAACCGATTTCCTTCGGTTATAAAAGGCAGAAAAATAACAATCGGGTCTTCAAATATTTCTTACAAGGCATTTAAAGTAAAGCCTGCATGAATAGCCATTATAGCTCTAGGCAAAACCATGGAACACTGGCCATAATGAGTCCTTGGGTACACTGTAAAAAAGTCTTTCAGATTTATTGGATGGAATTTTACATTTGCAGTAAGCCCTGGAAATCGCTCTGATAATCCCTGCTGTCTTTTGGCAGCTCTAGACCATAATCCACATGAGTACAGTGAATGGAACTCCCCTCCAGATACTTTAGGGCAAAGTATGTCTGTTTGTGTGAGAGACTTGACGACGTGGAGACAGACTTACTGGGATTAGATGAGTGCATAAGTTGAGAAAACAGTTTTTCACTTGCTTCTGCAGTAGATAATCATTCATTTGTGTGATGTTCCTTCCTTCGGTCAATCTTCCCATCTGTCTTCCATATTCCCTTTTCTTCTTTGTGGAAAATCAACATTTTTACTGACTCCATCACACATTTGGACTTATGGTAGACTCACTGATACCGAAATGCAAATAACAAGGCCCATGTTTCCAAAGCCTTTTGTTGGTAAGTGATCCTGTTCATACTTCTCAACTGTTTCAGGTTTGGCATATTTCACCCTACCCTAGGGCTCTGAGAGCAGTAGCAGAGCTAATATGTGATAGAGAGCTTTTACCTCCGTATGTCATATGATGCTATGACCAGTTTATAAGGTATTAACATCACCCTTGTGGTGGTTTGAATGGGAATGTCCCCCCTTAGGCTCATATGCTTGAATAATTGATCTCCAGTTGAAACTATTTGGAAAGATTAAGAGGTGTGGCCTTGTTGGAGGAGATATGTCACTAGGGGTGGGCTTTGAGATTTCCAGTGACTCCTGACATTGTAAGTTGGCTCTCTCTGTCTCCTGCCTTCAGATCAAGATGTGAGCTCTCAGTTGTTTCTGCTCCATGCCCTTGTTCTACTATCATGGACTCTAACTCTTTGAAACTGTAAGCCCAATTAAATTCTTTCTTCTATAAGTTGCCTTGGTCATGGTATCTTAGCAATAGAAAAGTAACTAATATAACACTCAATTTATATTAATGTAATCAAAATCCAAAAAGGTTAAATAAAATCTTCTAGCGCACACAGTCAGATTTAGACTGACTTAGGACTTTTGATTCCAGCATACCTAACTTCTAAAGTCAGCAAATACAGCCAAGCTTCCAGATTCTCACCTGCATGTTCCTCTATTGACCTGCTGGATGATTTGTGGCAAGTAACCTCTCTGAGCCTCACTTTCTCAGGATGCAAAATGGGGATAATAATGATACTACCTTACTGTAGGCATGTTTTCATGGGATGATACACAGAAAAGGAGGTCGAGGCTTGCAGTAAGGGGTCTCCCTGACCTGTCCTGCAACCCTGATCATGAACCCTGTATGTCTGGCCCTCTATCATCACAAGCTACTCTCCGCTTTTCAAGCTTCTCTCCTCCTTTCCACACTCATTCATACCTGTCTGTGCACACACGAAGCCTTCACATCGCACTTGACTTCTGCATGGTTGGTTGGTAACACAGTCTTCAACTTCCTTGTCAGAGAAGTCACACAATTCTCCATGGAACTGGGAGGGCTGGAGCAAGTAAGCATGTCTGTACTGTAGAAACAGACAGAAACACAGTGAGCCAATGATGGGACCTCAGAGACCTCAGGAGCTAAGGATACTGTATACAGATGGTCACCAACCAAGCTGTGGGTGTAGGGAAAGCATACAGTTGGCTGATGGCTACGTGCCCAATTCCTGTGCTTCCTTCACATACACTGAGGGGCTGTGCAGGGCTGGCAGTTTTCTGACTGTTTCTCCCACTGCACTGCATCCTCCCTGAGTTTGGGGTACTCGTCTTGAATCTCTGTTTGCAGTGGCCTGCCAAGATTTGTTCAGTGTGAAAAAGGCCCGGGCTTTGGAATAAAAAGTCAATAAAGGGGCTCATATAGTCAGTTTAACAATAAACTGACTCTCCACTTAATTATTCCAATGAGAGATTCATGTATTGTCATGTATTGCTTAAGGCATCAGTGTGATATAAATGAAAAAGTATGTGCTCTGAAACTCCAGCTGATGCTAGTACTTCCTAGTTGTATGATGTTGGGCAAGTAGCTTTGTCTTTGGAGTCCAAATTTACTCATCTGTAAGCTGGGGGCAATGAATTACCTAAATGTACAGTTTAGAATTTAAATGATGTAATTATATATTTGTTACATTATATATTTATTATGAATTATGTATTCATTCGTATCATATATCATTATATATCATCTCAAGCTCATGTTTTTCTGGCACAAAGTAGGTACCCAGTTTCTTGTCATTACTTTTCATTTTTATTATCCACAATTTTAGGAATCAATATTGCCATCTCTCTCATCTTGTTCATTTATTCTGAGAATATTGATTAATCTATCTCATATTTAAAAGGGTAGGTATTTTTGCTTGCTTGCCTGTTGGTTGGTTTTTAATCATGATTAAGTGTCCTGGCCTGCCTTCCAAAGGAGAGGGTCACCCCTGGTGGCAGGAGGCACCGGCAGTGACAACACAGGCCAGAGAGCGGGTGCAGAACTGAGCAAGTGCAGCAACGTGCTCTGGAATCTCATGGTGAAATTCCCAATGCAAAGGGAAGAGATGGCGACTGGTTTCTAGTGAGGACATCAGGGCTGAGACCTGAGAGTTGAGGAGGACCATCAGGTAGACGTGGAGGGCAGGAAAAGGACGGCCAAGAACAACTTGGGTAGAGGAAGGTTTCTGGTCACACTGATCGACTAAAGGATGTGTTTTCTTATTCCAGAAACCAGAGATGAATTCATTATGGATGGAGAGGAATACAAGAAGGAGAATGAGGGGAGCTGGAGAGTGGGAGAGCAGGGCAGGCAACCAGGGACCCCAAGCTGGGTGAGGGGGGACAGAAAGAAGTGATGACATTTAGGTGGTTTTCTAATGTTAGCAGTCAAGGTTTTGGTATGAAATGTGTGGAAAATAAGTAGAGTGCCACCCTCCCCTTCAGAGTGACATAAGGCATAGTTACTCCTTAAATGACATCTATACAGTAGATCTGGAAATACAAAAGGGAATCTAGACAGCCATCCCCCTTATCCTTAGAGACTCATTCTTCCTAGAAGGTAGACACAGATGTTAAATAAAACTTTGAGGAACAAACAAACTAGGAAGCCATCAACAAATGAAGTACAGAAGGAACACACAATATACGACAAGATACACATACAATATACATGCAATGTCCATCCCATATACGACAGACCCATAGCAAACATCATACTAAATGGGGAAAAGTTCAAGGTGTATCTTCAAAAATCTGGGACAAAATAACATGCCTATCCAACATGGAACTGGAAGTGTAAGGCTGAACAATCAGGCAGAAGAAAGAAATAAAAGGCAGATAAATTGAAAGGGGAGAGTAAACGGATTGATTCTATTTGTCAGTAGCATGCTTTTGTATGTAAAATCTCTGAGGACATCACCAAAACACTGCTGCAGTTTATAAATACAGTAAGGTTGCAGGATACAAAATCCAATGGCATTATGTATGCTTCAAACAAACACACTGAAAAAGAGCTTGAAATCATTCAGTTTACAACATGCTCAAAAATAGTAAGACAGGTAAAAATAAATTTAATGTAGGAAGTAAAAGATTATCATAATGAAAATTAAGAAGACAGGAGACATTTTGTTTTCATGGGTTAGAAGAAATAATGTTAAAACGTCCACACTACCCAAGGTAAATCTGAGATTTGATGGAATCTTATCACACATGAATTACTATGTTTACAGAGCTAGTATGGGGGGGGATTAAAAAATTTATCTAGAAGCACAAACCATCCAGAAAACATTGTGAAGACAATTCTGAGCAAAAAGAACAAGGCAAGTGGCATCACAACTCAAGACATAAGACATACTACAAAGCTAGTGTGGTCAAAAAATTATGGGGCAGACATGTGAGCATGCTCACAGACTGATGGCACAGAGAGAAAACCCAGAAGTGACTCCACATACTTACAGCCAGCAGAGTTTTCTAAGGCAACAAGAACACATACTCTAGAACAAGAACACTTACTCTAGAACAAGAACACTTACTCTAGAACAAGAACACTTACTCTAGAACAAGAACACTTACTCTAGGACCAGCTCTTAAAAATAAGTGGTGCTGAAAACTGGGTACACAAGGGAAATCACTCAGTAGGTAATGTGTTTATCCTGCAATCAGGAGTACCTGAGCTCAATACCCCAAGCCCACTTTTAAAAAGCCAGGTGTGGTGGTATGTGCTTGTAGTGACAAAGGTGAGGGGTAGATATAGGCATAACCTTGGGACTCCCTGGCCAGGCAGTCTACTATGGTGATATTTTATTTGTACTAAAATGTGATTTTATTTGTATGTTAATAAATAAAGTTGCCTGGGGGTCAGAACTAATAGTAAGCCATAGCAGAGCTGGGTGTTCGTGGTGCACGCCTTTATCCCAGCACTTGGTAGGCAGAGCTAGGTAGATCTCTGTATGGTCAAGGATACAGCCAGCATTGGAGACACACGCCTTTAATCTCAATACCAACCATAGAAGACCTGGAGGTCTGTACAGACAGGCAGTGACGAGGCAGTCATGTGGTTGGGTTTACAACCAATGAGAAGGCAGAACAGAAAGTCTATATAAAGACAAACACACAGGAAGTAGGTCTCTCTTGGCGGAAGAGGATTGCTGAAGCAGGAAGGGTAAGGCTCTTAGCTCTGACCTCTTGGGCTTTTATCTTTACATCGGCTCTGTGTTTCTTATTTAATAAGACAGTTACTTCTACAGTCTACCCTGCTTGGTGATTTCAGGCAAGTGGGAGACCCTATGCCAAAAAAGGTAGATGGAGCCTGATGTGTGCATACACACAAGTACATATAAGCACACACACACACATACACACACAGAGAGAGAGAGAGAGAGAAAGAGAGAGAGAGAACAAGAGAGAGAGAGAGAGAGTGAGCACAAATGAATGAACACTGAAATGTATCTGTACAAAACTGAAACTAGACAGACCCTTATATAAAAATCTAACTTGCCAGGTGTGGTGGCTCATGCCCTTAATCCCAGCACTTGGGAGGCAGAAGCAAGTAGATCTCTGAGTTGGAGGCCAGTTCCACCATAGAACTACAGAGCAAGTTCCAGGATAGCCAAGGCTATGCACCGACACCCTGTCTTGAAACAAACAAACAAACAAACAAACAACAACAACAAAACAAAGAAACAGAAAACACCAAACCAAACCCAAAACAAAAGTAAAGAAAACTTAAAATTGGTCAAAGACCTAATGTAAGATCGCAAACTATGCAATTACTGGAAGAAACCACAGGGGAAACACTTGAGCACCTAAGTATAGAGCAAACAGGATTTCAGATAGTAGAGGCAACAAAAGCAAAGCTAGACAAATGGGATCAGATTGTACTAGGACATGTCTGTACAGCCAAGGAAATGATCAACAGCTTCAAGAGACGAAAAGAGAACGAAGAAAATACCTGCGAACTTCATCTGCCAAGGAGCTAATACCCAGGATATATAAGGAATTCAAAGAACAGAAAAATTCCTAATAATCCGAGTTTTAAATGGGCAAGTGACCTATGATCTCTACATATATGTTTAAATGATAATATACTAATGGCAGAAATGCTGAGAAGTGGAAGGTCTTTCACACTGTCCATAGGAGCGTAAGATAATATAACCATCATGGATTACAGAAAACAGTACTAAGGCTGTGCAAAAGAAGGAGGACGAGGGGAAGAGGAAGGGGGAGGGACATGAAGACAAAGACAAAGAAGAAAGAAGAATTTTCAAAAATATTTTTAAAATCCTGAAAATAGATTTACCATATGAGCCAACAGTCTAAATACTGAGTATATATCCAAAGGTAATAACACTTTATCAAAGATAGACCAGAACTCCCATGTTTATTATAACAAGATTCACCATCACAAAAATAAGAAATCAACAAAGATGTTCATCAAGAGATGAATGGATTAAAATGATATAACTGACCATGGAATTTTAGTCATGTATAAAAGGATGATCCAGTCATTTGTGGCAACCTGAATGGAATCTGAGGACATCATGTTAAGGGAAATAAGCTAGACAGAGAAAGCCAATCACAGGTTCTCACTCATTTGTAGAAGCAAAAATAGTTCATCACAGAAGTAAAGAATAGACTAGAGGTTGCTAGGGACTAGAAAGGAAGAAGGGGAAAAGAAGAAGGGTGGCTATTGATTATCAAAACACTATGATGGGGGCTCTAATGCTCTATAATACAGAAGATAAGTCCACAATAATTGTATAGTTCAAAGTAACTAGGAACATTGATGTTGAAGTTTCTTTACATGCAAGCAAAAGATAACAATTATGTTTGAGTGATGGAAAGGCTAATTACCCTGACTTGATCATTACCCAGTGCATACAGGTATCAAATTATAAAACTATACTCCATAAAAAAGCACAAAGACTGTAAATCAATTAAACGATAAAAATAAAGCCACACATATACAAGGAGATTCTCAGAAGACTACCCCCAGGCTCTTAAGGCAAAGTAGGTTTGAGGAAGATGGAAAGGATGGAGGAAATGCACCTCTAAGTCTGGGCTGAGAGATTTCACTGAGCCCCAGCCATCCAGCTGAGGAAGTCCACAGTGAGCATCTCTGGCTAGCTGGCTCATGCTCAGTCCTTCTGGTTTATGGTGCAGATGAAGCAATTATCCAGATAATTGGATCAATGTTGATAACTTCAGCAAGAAAACCTACTCTGGAAACAGAATGATAGTGCTTGGCTTTCCCCATTGATCCAATTAACTGTGCAATTGCCCTGGGCTGGCTTCCTCAGCCTCTCCAGAGTCTTTGCCATGATAGGTCTGGGTTCTCAAGGAGCTAAAGGAATGGCAACCATTCTCTCTCTCTCTCTCTCTCTCTCTCTCTCTCTCTCTCTCTCTCTCTCTCTCTCTTCTGGTACATCTGCTTTGTTCAGGACTGGGGTCCTGGGTCAGCTCTTCCATCACAAGGGAGAGGACCTCATGGCCTGAATTGAGGCTTATCTGCTACCAGAGGGCTCCAAGAAGCACTTACCTGCTCTAAGTTTTCATTTATCCGTCTAACAGAATATGTGACAGCCACCTTATTTTCCTTGCAAAGATATCAGAGAGCAGAGTGAGCTCAAATATAAGGGTGTTATGAAGCACCTGTTACATGCATGCACCCTTACAAGTTTTCTGTTTATGGCAGTAAATAGTAAAGGCCACAGTGTGATATATGTTAGGATATAGGATATAGGGTAGGGGGACCTGGAGAAGCATGCACAATTTGCTTTATGAGGATCTAGGGCTGATGAGCAGTCAGGGAAGGCTTCACAGAAGAGGTTGCCTGGAGCAGAGAATCAAGTCTGAGTCATGTTAGAAAGTGAAGGCAGTGGGAAAGGTTATTGCTAGCTGAGAAAGGGACATGAACAGAGGTACAGAGGGAGTGACAGAGGTGGAAGATTACAAGAGCTGGTATATCATAGAGATGAGGCCAGGTTAGGTGACACACAAGTCTTGCTTTGATCCTTAGGGCTCATTTGGGGAAAGACTAGTCAGATGTAGCTTTGGGGTAGCTTCCCTGGCTATACCGTGAATGATGGATAGACAGAGCAGGTCAGAGGCAGGATGCAGAAAAGACAGCTTTGTAAAAACCACTGTAATACCAAAGGGAGCAACTGTTTGCTGTTTGAAAGCACAGAGAAAGGAGAATCATTCCAACAGCTTGCATCTTAAAGGATAGACTATGGCCAGACACCACCAATGTTGAAGACTAGTCTCCTTCTTGACCTCCCACCCCTGCCCAGAAGCTTGGCACTCACCCAAGGCCTGGGATCTTACCCTTTTTTTCTGACAGGGGTCACATGCAGTCCAGGAGGACCAGCTGGATAGCTCACAGTCAACAGGTGCTGGGGTGACGTCCACACTCCGTACTTGTCTGCTCTTAGCAAGGCTCTGGTTGACTGCATTTGTGCCGAAGAAATCTGGATGCTCCCCTCTAAGAATCATTGTAAGAGAAGAGTTGCATATCCTAAACGAATTACATTCATTCCCTGCCACCCATCAATCACCCATCCCATAAATGTAGATCAGATCACGAATGCAAGGCAGGTAGTTTATCATTTCAGTGCTTGTTAATTCATCTAACAAATATGTATTGAGCCCCCAGGAAGTGCCTGGCATGAGGACTACCATGGTAAAGAGTACTGAACTCTGGTTAGAAGACAGTGTCTCAGCCACTTGTGCGATCTGATTTCCAGTCTGTAGGAGCTTCATTTTTTTTCCTCCACACAGTGGCTGAAATGTATTGCCTTACACAACTGTTTCTGGATTATAAATTATAGCCAATAGGTGAGCACTTAAACTCTCATGGGCTATGGATACACAGGAAATCCAATCTCAGCAACACACTCCCTATCTATGGGCCTCCTTTTTATCCTCTGAAGATTGAGGGTTTGTACTAGATGATGCCTTTTCATCTTAAATGTCCACGAAACATTTGCCAAGAACAATTGATACTGAAGACACCAGGCTTCTGGGTATGCGGCACAGGATCTACTTAAGAGAGAAACAAGTCTTGTGTCTTGGCAATTTTTAATGCATGCAGGGCCCATGGCCAGAGCTGGGCTTGAAGATGTGCAGAGGTTAGTTATAGGTTAGTTAAGTCTGGAGGCTGGGGAGAAGGTGGAGGCTGGTGTAGGAGTCCCCGTGACATGATATGAACCTGAACTACAGCAGGGCCAGGGTAGAGGAATGGGTGAGAAAGGTCTCAGGTGGAAGCGATAGAAAGTGATCGGCAAATGGATGGACTGGAAAGGTCTGAGAGGAAGGAAACGGTTTAGGTTGATGCCAGTATCCTACTTGAATGCCTAGGTGGTGGGAACATAGGAGGCCCAAGATGTTGTGGAAGATGGCCGAGGCAGGCTAAGCTCTAGGTGCCCATGGGATAGCCACATAAACTCACGCAGGGCACAGTTCCTACCTGGGTCTGAAATCAGGAAGGGAGTTCTGTGCTAGAGAAACAGATCTGGTCATGAGAAGGTGAGGAGGGGAAGTGACTAATCCCTTTTGAGAGAAGCAGGCCAAGTGTATCAGTTACTGTTCTATCACTGTGATAAAACACCTTGGCCGAGGCAACTTACGGATGGGTTTATTTGACTTACATTTCCAGAGGACTAAGCGTCTATTATGGTGGGAACTGTGGCAGCCACCAGCAGACACAGCATGTGGAGTGAAAGCTGAGGGCTTGAACTCCAAGCAGGAAGAAGAAAAATCTAACTGAAAATGGCATGAAGTTTTGAAACCTCAAAACTAGGCCACAGTGATGCACTCCATCAATACCCCACTCCTTAAGACTACCCAAACACAACCACCAATGGGGGCCAAGTATTCAAACATCTGAGCCTATGGGAGATACTCTTATTCAAACTACCACAACATGAAAAGTGCTTAGGGCGCATCAGGGACACAGAAGAGGAGGGGGGCCAGTATCAGGTTGAGCCATGCAGGTCAGGAAGCATCTGAGGGGGTGAGTGAAGCAGGGAAATGGGGTGGAGGGCAGAGGAGCCACACCTTCAGAGCAGACAAGCCACACGAGAACTGAAACATGTCTAAACTGTAAAGTCAGCTACTTGTTGAGTCCCTGGCACACAGCTGGGCCAAGTGAATGAATGAACTCATTATTTCAACTATGGGAGCCTCAGTTTCCCTACCTAGAACATGGTAGACATGCTATGATTTTTTTCATCTCTTCCCGTGAGTATGCATATCAGTGTAAGCGCCCTTGTAACTTGTACTTCTTAAGCTAAAGAGGAGGTACAAGAAAGAAAGGAATGAAGATTTACTGAGGGGCTAGGATGTCAGACCTAAGCATTGTATTAGATGTTTTTATCCCATCCCACAGATGTGCTCGATGGTAGCTATGGACTGTGGTCACCTGGACAGATGCTGAAATGGCTCAGAGAGACACAACGTATCTGCTGCAGTGAACCCGGGATGTAGTTGTCCTGGGATCTAAGCCTGTCTGATTCTGAGCATGCAGTCTCCCCTTGCCCCATGACGTCTGGAAGCAGATCCAACCTGGATCCACTCCAGTTGCTTCCCATCACCATCTCAGTAAGTGTCTGCAAGGCCTGTTTCATCCTGGTCTCTAAGATTAAGTCATTAGGAGGAACATCACAAAGCTTCCACTGTCAAACACACAGGATGTCACTCCAAACAAGGTCATTAACGACACATTTTCACTTGGCAAAAGTCCTAAAAGGAGGATAATATTAACTACTGTGAGCTCCATTTCCATGGCTGCCCCAGAGACTGGCAAAAATCAATTGCCTAGTAAAGTTGGATCTTTAGCAAAAGGTCAAAGACTCTACTGGAAACCACAGGTGGGTACTTGAAAGTGGTTACTGAGGCAGGATGCTGCACACCAGCAGGGGCCCTCCGATGGGCTCCTATCTACTAATTTGCTCGGGTTTGACAAAACAATACTGTCTGTGATTTGGCTTCTCCTAAGTATGTATTTGACAGCTCTGCAGGGTACCTTCTTCCTATTTCAACTACCAAGCAGTTACACTGTTTTTTTTTCCCCAAGTATCACCCCAATTCGGGGCCACAGTGGAGACCAAGTGGATAAGTAATGTGCACAGTTGCTATTAAGAGTCACAATTATTTTCCTCTCCGAGATTTGAGAGCCCGTTAATGGGCAAGATGATGGCTTACAGAGGGAACTTGCAAGAAGTAGTTATAACCACCGGATCTCTCATTTTTACACCCAATTTCCATTACGGGGGTGGCAATATAATGAAATAATCAGCAGAATAAATAGTATGTTTGTAAATTACATCGGGTAAGTGTGGTTCATTAGTGCCACACAATGCAAATCTAAAGGAAAGGCTAGTGTCTAGTCACATCTTCAATTTGAGAATGGCATGGAGCTGCATAAATGGCAGGTTCAACCGAGGCCTTTGCACGCGACTATGTGCACCTTCCACCCTGAGGAATTTCTATGGAAACAAACCCACTGGCTTGGCTGCTGCTGAGATGCCTCCATATGGGGAGAGGAGATAAGAAAGAGTAATAGAGGGGGTGCACATGGTCAAAGTATATTATGAGCATGTATGAAAGTGCCATAATGAAAGCCCGACATGCAATTAACAGACACGAATGCAAAGCCCAACTCGTCTGTAACATAAAACTGCCTCGAGAAGTACTGAAAATTAATAATCACTCAGGGCCCCACACCCACATTGCCCCCTGCCAATCTTTCGCCACACTTGCATGGTCTTTAACTAAATGGCATCTCCAGGAATCGGGCATCTGAGTACCACACCAGCCCCAGTCCTGTTTGTGAGGCCAACAACTGTCACAGACATGCTGTGTGTCAGTCCAGCGTCTTGTGAATGCTGTCACAGATGTGTGCCGGGTGCAGCATCACCTTCCTGTGCTTTGCCTTGACCTTGTGCATTGTTGCGCACCATTTTTCAGACGTGGGTGCTTCTGCCCACCCACGTCAACCAGACCCACATTGATTCCTGAAGGGACCTAGTGTGCCGCTTTCATCTGGATGTTATCTCCTAGAACATCTCTTGCATGTCATTGATTCCTCTGAGTCACATTCATATCCTAACCTTTTGCAATTTCAAAAAAAAATGTTAGTATAAGCAGCCTTTTATACTTCACTGGAAATATGCCCCTTTTGAGGAAGTACAGGCAAGGACATGCCTTCCTTTGGGGTGCACAGAACCTTGTTGCCAGCCTTAGGACACATTGTTCTGGGTCCAGGTCGCCTATTCTCTTTCTCTGATCAAAATAAAGATGGATCCATCAAGCACAGCAGGATTAGGTCAGCAGTAAATTTCCAGCCCTCAGCTTATATGGATGGGCCACATCAATATATTTTGGCTCTCTGTGGAAATGGCCTGACACAACAACTTTCTTGTCACACACAATTTGTTCGGCTGCTGCAACCCTGTATAAACAGCATCTTCCACTTTGCTGGGGCGGGGGTGGTTTCTGGGGGAAAGGTTTCCCATTTCTCTCTGTCATTTGCTGTTGCAGACATGGAATTTAAAGCAACATCTCAAAGCAGCAAATGTGTGTCCTACAGAAACATCCTGGGTGTCTAGCAAGTCAGGTGGATTTGGGAAGTGTGTTAATGAGAGGCAGAAAACAGCAAGAATGCTTGAGTTCTGCACACACACAATGGATTCAATAGCCTTGAGAGTCACATAGTCTTCGAGCCTCAGTTTCCTTCTCTCTACATCTGTAAGTGGTAGATTGACTGTGAGGGCGAGAGTGAATGCCTGCAACAGTGACAATCAATAGTGATCAATAGGCCATGTGACAATGGGACCTGAGCAAACGAAATGACAAAGTTTATGATATGAAGGAGCTTGCAACACTTTCTGCTCCTACACAGAATATTTCTGTTTTGATTTTTGTGTCTGATACTCCAAGGCATGTTGTGCTCAGGGATGGCATGTAGAGATCATGGGTGGAGAGCAGAATATTCAACCAGGAGTCAGGGAAGGGCTGGAGGCCCACTGAGTGGGAGCCATTCTCTTCCCTCCTCTGGGGATCAGTTTGTCCTTCCACAGAGTGGGAACAAAGGGACACTCCCCCTCCTCATAGGATACAGCTCCGAGTTTTATAGCCTGCACTTCTTATCTGCTGAAACTCCAGCCCCTACCTAAAAGAGAACTTGCCAATAAATACATCCCATCGCGTCACCCCTTCACTTCAAACCTTCTATACCTGGAGGATATTGTTCGCATCCCCAGCTACTTGTTCTTCCTCCTCCTCCTCACAGTTCTCACCTTGGTGTCTACTCAATGAGACTGAAATGTACCTAGAGCCTTGGGATCAAGCCAGGCTCTCTCATACCTCCAGGCCTTTGTGTATGCAGTTTCCTATGCCTGATGCACCCTTTTTACCCCTTGCCAGGACCCCTGCTCAGGAGAACTAGTCACTCTCTCCCTTGAGTGATGTTTGTCTCTACACCACCTCTCACAAGTCTCACACACTGCCATGCTCCCCGAGAACATGAGTCTGGGGTCTTGTTCAGCTCTGTATATGCTGTCATAAACAAGGGGCTGCGTACAGGAACATGCTGCTTCTGAGAGGGCTGTATGAGCCCTCTCCTCCAGGCACAACTCACCGGGCACTGCAGGGTTCTCTGGGCTAATAAGTAAACATGGGCAGCCTTAGCAGCATAGTTAATCTCTCTGCCAAGCTGAGGGTCATGTTAATTCTAAGGGTGAATGCTGGAGTACTTGGTGAGTGAGGACTTACAATCCTGATCCCTGGAAAGGTGCTCGACAGAGGCTGACTGGCATGATGCAGAGCTCAGAACAGAAGGCCCATGGAGCACGTGGCGCTGCTCACACTATTGAAAAGTTACTATCAGGGAGCAGTTGGAGAGTAAAAAAACTTCTACCTCTCTCTCTTCCCATAGCAGTGCTGGCTGTGGATACGTTCTGTATGCTGTGAATGTGTTGCTCTGATTGGTTGACAAATAGAATGCTGATTGGCCAGTAGCCAGGCAGGAAGTATAGGCAGGACAAGCGGAGAAGAGAATTTGGGGAACAGTAAGGCTGAGTCAGGAGACGCTGCCAGCTGCCACAATGATAAGCAAGTGAGATGTAAAAGTACCGGTAAGCCACAAGCCACGTGGCAACTTATAGATTAATAGAAATGGGTTAATTTAAGATGTAGGATCTAGCTAGCAAGAAGCCTGAGCCATTAGGCCAAACAGTTTAAATAATATAAGCATCTGTGTGTTTATTTGGATCTGAGTGGCTGCGGGTCCGGGAGGGACTGGAGATAACCCCAGCAACAAGTGCTCATGAACACTCAGGTACCTGAGCACTTCCACATCTCATGGTGGGAACTGCTCAGGCACAAGGAGGATGGTCAGGTTGCCAAGGTTCTGGTACATCTTTCTCTGGAACCCAAGTTTGAGCGCTGACTAAGATTACCTTCTTTAGCTCTTTCCCATCCTATGAGTGGAATTTTGGATGAAATAAATTAGTTATTTAGTTCCTGGGAACAAACATCTGTGAGAGAGGAGGAGAGGGAAAGAGAGGAAGAAAGAGTTTGAGAGATCCACTCACTCTAGATATATTGCGCTGCTGGGTGGGTAGAGCAAGACATTGCCATTTATTAGGATCATTCATGTGAACTGGCTCATTTTTCATATATAATAAACCTTCTTTTGCATAGAGAGCCAGACCAAAGCTTCACTCAGAATATAAAACATGCATCCTATTCTTCTCAGCGTGGCAAAATTCATTTAAACATGTCAGTTCTTTAACAGGCACTTTTGTTGAAGCCAGCCACTTGGGTCCATGATAATTCAGAGGGAGTTGTTGATTTTATTTTATCAGACACATGCAAATTGCTTCAAGAGATGTTCCTCTGCCCACAGGCTTGTGGCAGAGCTGGTCAGCATTGTGTGGTTTTACACTCTCTGCCATGTAACTGATCAGGGAATCATTTGTACCCATCACTTACCTGGAACCAGAGAATTGGAGACATCCTAGGGCAGCACAGAGAAGACATGACTTTGCCAGTGCCCTCCAAGGCTGGGCCCTTGTCTTCATGTCTGTGTGACAGGAGCTCCGGTGAGGTCCCCGGTGAGGTCCCCGAATGTCTGAAAAGCCTACTCACTATTGCTACTTTCAGTTCTGTTCCCACAGAGCAAACAGCTCAGCAAAGCAAACAGAAGCCACTGCCTGGGACCTCAGCTGACTTTGCACAGCAGAAATGTGCTCACTTGTGACACTGCAAACCAAAGACAGTGAGAAAAACTAACTTCATGCAAGTTACCTTACCTGAGTACCTCAGGAAGCACATACCTCAGCCTCCCCAAATGGTGAGGGCTAGATAAATTGATATAGGGAAAGTAGTGTGTACCAGGACATGGTGGGTACTCAGACACATGTCCTCCTGTCCTCAACAAACTGAGTGCAGCATCTGAAGTCAAATGGGACTGGGTCTGAGTCCCAGATGTGTAGCAACTCTGAGCAGGGCTCCAGACCTCAGCCACTGGAGTTTGAATTCTTTCTATATAATTTCCACCTCCTGAGTTCAAATTCTTTCCATATGATTCTCTGCTGTGTCACCAGAATAGATACTACCCTCTATAAAACAGATAACAATAGTGCCCATCTCCCAGTGCTGTGCTCAGTCAGTGGGAGAGTGACAGGAGAAACATTATAAACATGCATGAAAATGTTACAATGAAACCCATTATTATGATGATGATTATATGCTAATAAAACATGAGTAAATCTAAATATTCAGAATGCATTGAGCAATGCAAGGCAGGTATCATGTATTCTCCATATGCACCTGATATTCTCTGTTTCCTCTTGATAAAATGCCCCAGAACCAGAAGAATCAGATGAGATATTAAATGTGCAAATGTCATGCAAAGAGGTATTGTAAAAATTATAATTTCAAGAAAATATTCTAATCTGTATTCCTGCATCGACATGGCTTCTATAGGGTCTTATTTATTGGGCACTCAGCTCTAACCTTGTTGGGAAGTAAGTTTAGCAGCTGATTGAGTCAGGAAAATTCAACATTTGTCTCTAATATTTGCTGGAGACTGTTGAGAGCCACGGTTGATACACCTGAGTGGCTACCAGACTCTTCACCTACCACTTCCCTCATTTGCCAGGTTATGGAAACCCCAATTCCTTCTCTGGGAATGAATCCAGCCAAGGCAGGTATCACTCACAACCATCAGTATACTATTGGAGCCTAGGAAGACAGGCCCCCTCTCCCATAGCTTTTTGTTGCTCAAGATGGCTCCCAGGTTCATCTGCCACCCTCCCCGTTCAGTCAACTTAAAGGAAAAGACCAGAGAGACGTGTTCTAGAAATAGCACAATCTACTCAGCCACTCACCTCAAAACCTCTAGAAATGCTTCTCAGGGGCTAGGGAGATGGCTTAATGTGTAAGAGTACTTGTGCAAACAGAAAGACTAAACTCAGATCTTTAGTACCCATGTTTGAAGGGGAAAAAACCCAAACAAACTACTAGGTATGGTCACAAGCACCTGTCCAGGATCAGGAGACCCTGTCTTGAAGGAGTAAGATAGAGAATGACAGAGGACAACACCCAATGTTCTCCTATGACCTCTGTACACATATGGTTGTACACACACAACACATGAGGGAAGGAAGGAAGGGAGGGAGGGAGGGAGAGAGAGAGGGAGGGAGAGAGGGAGGGAGGGAGGAAGGAAAAGAAGCACCCGCCAGGCTGCCCATGACCAGATGTGAGGTGGGTTTTTATATATTTCAGTTCTGATTCCAACCTGGAGACAGTGGTAAAGATCTCAGCACTGGGTGGCAGGGTGAGCGTGTGTGTGTGTGTGTGTGTGTGTGTGTGTGTGTGTGTGTGTGTGTGTGTGTGTGACAAGTGCACTGTGCAATGCTTAGGCAAGATGCAAACACCGAAGCTTAAAGAAGCGCCTTCCCAATCCTCAAGAATCAATGAACTAAAATCAAATCACAAATTATCTTCATCAAATGGTGTCAAGGAACCTACAACTCTTTAAAGGGTAGATGCTGGGTGAGTTGCGAATGTGGTGAGGAACCTCGGCGGGGAGAGGTGACATGTAACACAAGGGTGAGATAGAAAAAACATTTGGTGTTCTCCAAAACTGTCTTATTGATAAAATGTTCATTGACATCCATTCCATAGGTTGTCTCCAGGTTTGAATGACCTAACTTCCGAATGTAAGTTGGGGTGCTCTCCCAGGCTACCACCTCTCTGTGTCTACTGGAGTAACTAGGCTGGGGTTGGGCACGCAGAAAAGGGGTGGAGGGACATCTAGGGAAGATAGTGGTCCCTCACATGCTCTACAGTAGACCAACCTGTTCATATTACAGTCACCATAAACTCAAGCACAAGGCATTGTCTTGCCGACATCCCCAAGGATGCAGTCGGTCTGAACTTTGACACAATTGATTGCTGCAGTTAATCATTGGTAAGCAGGCAGAAAATTGAGTTCCAAGTACTATCCCTGTTCCCATCCATGTGTGTATTAGTTTGCTTTCTATTGTCATGATAGAGAAACCACTACCCAAAGCAGGAATGGGTTTATTAGGCTTACTCAACCCAATCACAGTCCATCATGCAGTAAACTCAGAGCAGGAACTCAACAAAGGAACCCAGAGGCAGGGACAGAAGCACAGAGCATGGAGGCATGCTGCTTACTGACTTGTCTCCATGGCTTGCTTAGCTTGGTTTTTTTTTTTTTTTTTAAATACAACCCAGGCCTACCTGCCCAGTAGTGGCAGCATACACAGTGGGCTGGAACCTCCAACATCAAACATTAATCAAGAAAAATATTTCATGGGTCAATCTGATGGTCACATTTTTTCAAACAAACAAACAAACACCAAAATACAAAAAACCACAAAAACTAATGAGCACAAACCATGTAAGAGGAATCAAATCCTTATACAGTAAGGGTCTCCTTTTGACCAACTCACTGACAAGCATCCATGCAGGAACCTAAAAGTCAAAGTTACACGAATGAATCACAGGTTCTCACCTCTATGCTTGCCCAGAATAAATGCCTCAGGGGATTAAATACCACTCATTGTTTTATACCGATGTAAGATCCTTTGGTCCCTAAAAGATCTCCTGGAATATGAACCTCATAGCACCCTCCAGGGTTCTCCAAGCTCCTCACCTGAGGTCATGTGGGACGATGGTAGCCTGCAATTGCAGAGATAATGACACACATTTCCACGGCCAGGTTTTTAGCAGTATCATAGTCTTCCTGTTCATCATCCTGTTTGAAATCAGCAGTAAACCAACAAAGCAAAGATTGCCCCTGTGCCTGTAGGTTGGGGATCTACAGCTGCTTCCACAGATGGCTGGCAGCCAATCCATTGCTGGATATAAGATTTTTTTCTGACCTCTAGAGTGTCTTTTCACGTTCAGAAGCTCTGTCCTGCTCTTAGAGAGTGCCAGCATTGCTTCAGGTTTGCTGAAAAGATAATACCTCATCAGCCCTCTGGTCTAGCTACTGTCCTAGGGGCCATAGCTCTTATTGCTGATCACAGGGGAGCTTTAAAATGGGTCATGTGTTTCTAAGCCTTTAAACTCTATGTAGAAATTCATCACTATATGAATCCACTTGCTGACCTCTGCTGATGGAATTTTGCAGCCTACACCCAGGTCTATGGCCAACGCCAAGTTTCACGGTTTTACCACAACGGCACTGTGCTCCTGGAACACATTTATCTTTCAATGCACAACAAAGGCTCTTCATGTAGCTTAAAAGAGGTTTAGGCAAAGCTGGCAATTCTGTCTGTCCAATCAGCTGCTGGGTGTGTGTTTTAGTGTGTTTTCTATTGCTCTGATATTGACCATGATTGAAGGAACTTGGGGAGAAAGGGTTTATTTGTCCATGTTACCAAAACAGAAACAATGAATAGGAGGAAGTTAGTTGGTCTTGTGGTTTCAAAATGTTTCATGTGCTTGGGCAGAAGAACATCCTGGCGGTAGAAGCATGCGACAAAGATTCTTCTTTCTTGAAAGTCAAGAAAAGATCATACAGCATACAAGAAGAGGTAGAACAAGACAAAGCCCCCTAAGAAGACTGCTCCCCAGAGACCTACTTTATCCAACTAGACTCCAAGCCCCACCTGCCACTAATGCCATCCCATCATGAACCCAACAAATCAGTAATATGTTCATTGCATGGGTGGCCTCATCATCTAACCATTTCTAGAGATGCCTTCCCTCACACACTCAGGGGCCTGCCTTACTAAGCTCCCAGGAAGTCCTTAAGCCAATCAAGGTTAATCATGGCAGCTTACTTATCAGTTTATGTCCTGAACAAATCTCTTAAAGCCCTTGATACTTACTTTAGTTGCAAAAGCAGGCTTCTTGAAATAATGCTGCCCTGGTCATTTATTGAGCATCTACTAGACAATGGGTACAGTGCTAAGTCAGCAGGTCAAGATGCAGTAGCCAGTCCCCATGAGAGCTGACAGCCTCCCGAGGAAGCTGCACTGTGACAGAGGTCTGCCTGGTGCAGGCTGGGCACATGACAAGCACATGCATGTGTGCATGGTTAGGGGGAAATGTATTCTCCAAAGGCAGCTGGTCTTAAGATTCAAGGAGAAGTCAGAGAACCAACAGCAGGGCATGTAGCCCTGTAGGAACAGAGGGTATCAGGGTAGAGACACAAATGTGTCACTACCTAGGGGATCAGCATGACTAGCAGTAGAAAGGAACGAAAATGGGAAGGCTGGCTGGGATCACACTATCAGGGCCTCATGGGTAGTGCTGCTGACATGGACTTTATTCTAAGCACAGGGAGAGCATCTGAGCATCAGGGCCGAGGGAATGGGGCAGCTTGCTTTGTGATGGAGAGTCTTTCTGCTGCAGTGCAGAGAATGGATTATGGAAAAGCACTGGAGCAGAGAGCCCCGAGGCGCTGCAGAGATAGGAGCAGAGCAAAGCACTGAGTCAGTCTCTGAGAGAAGCCAATGCCATGCTGTCTGTGAGTGGCTTTGGATACTGCACAGCTCTGCACAAAGGCAGGATTGCTATGAGATAGTGGCTCTGTTAAGGAAAGCACATTAACTTCTACGGCTGAGAGTGGCAGCCACTCAGAGCAGCACATCCGGGCAGTACCTCTCTGCTCCTTCATCACATACACACCTGTGGGCAGCAGCAGAGCCCCCTGCCATGGAGCTCCTTACCTTCCAGGCCCACTATTGGGGGCCCTTCTTGTTGCTGCAGGGTCTCAGTCAGTGTCTTCAAATCCCTGATTTCTATAGGATTGCCTGAAGGATTTTCCTTGAGGTCCAGGACACCTGCTTTAAAAGGGCCCTTAGCAGATGGCTGGCTGGGCTAACTACATCCCTCAAGGTAGTTGTGCCTAATGCAAATCTTTATGCATGGCATGCCTATTATCATCACCATGGCTTAAAATTGGTCCTGGAAGAAGCATGGTGGGTTGAGTGGGCAGCAAGCTCCCTGGAGGAGACTCTGGGGAAAATAAGATCCAAATGAGAAAGAAGGAAGAAAATAAAAGTAAAAATAATCATAGCCCTGGTATTATGGGAGGGTCTCATCTCTCTGTGGCCAAGAGAATAGCTGCTGATGGAGGCCACATCCCCTTCTGGTCAGGCTCCACTGTTTCTCAGATCCCATTACTGTTCATTATGTGTGGCCTTGGGTCTAAAATCTGTTCAGTGAACTAGAGAGAGAAGTGATGTATGCCACTTCATCTCTATTTTTCTTTATTATCATTTAAAATGTTTTATTTGAGAACTTCATAGTTATATACAATGCATTCTGATCAAATTCATCTTCTCCAGCTCCCACTTTCAACATGCCCCTCTTCCTACCTCATCTATCTATCTACCTATTATCTATCTATCTATCTATCTATCTATCATCTATTTATCTCTCGATATCTACATCTATAGCTATATCTATATATCTATATTTATATTGGACCCTACTGTGTCCAATTAGTGCTGCTTGTATGTGCATGCGTGTGGGGTCACCCATGGAAGCATGTACAACATACTAGTGGCCATATCCCCAAGGAAATAATAACTATCCCCTCCTCTAGCTGCTCTCATTTACCAAATGCTCCACAGCTAGGGGTGGGGCTTCCCATGTTCTTCCCCATATAGAAATCAATCTCAAGCCAATAGGGACACTTGAGAAAGATCTCCCATGCTGACTGGCTTTCATAGCGCCAGAAGGGACTGTGGAGATACTGGGGAGGAAAGACCTGCGTCTTACCCTATGCTTGGCCCTGCAGCTCCAATACTGACCTGCCATGCAAGGTGTGCAATAGTGATGCCACTTTAAGAGATGTACATAGGACATGCATGATCCCACAGACTCTCTTCTCTCCTTCCCATTGGTGTGGACAGCGGGCATGAACTTGGAAGCTGATGCAGAAGAGGGTACCCGGCAGCCTAGATCTCATTGTGACTGCATGGAGCAGAGTCATTCCCACTCTCTGCTGACAGGTGGTTCTTGAATAAGAAGAGTCTGCCATTGTTCTGAGCCACGCAGATGCCAGTGATGTTCTGCTATGTTGGCTAGAATCACCTAAACTAATATTGTATCCCTCCTGTAATTCTCATTCCTCACCTCAAAGCATGGCACACATTCATTGGAAAAGTCATGGTTGAGAAACAGCCATCTCAATGTTGTGACAGCTCTGGAGGGACACAGAGGTGGCATCTATTTAGTAAGAGAGGTTCACTGCCACCCTAGGGTCCTGTTTGTCCTGTGTTCACAGGGAGGGGGACTGTGTGTCCTCTCTTTGTATTATTTCCTCATGTGGAGAATGGGCAGGTGGTTCTGTGCAGATGTATACAGGCTTCTTCTAGTGTGTGTTAGGTCCACTAAGTCCAAAAGGGCCATTCTCCCTGACAAACATAGAGAGCAAGTACCATGGCTTAGACAGGGCTTCAGTGTGTCCCCCCCAGTGGTATGTGTG